>NC_134356.1:674333603-674604708 GCF_048569485.1 Anomaloglossus baeobatrachus | reverse complement strand
ACATCCAGTGAAAAGGTGACCACATAGGGCCAAGGAATTGAGCTTCAATCCACCCGACAGGGCCCGCGGAAACCGGCTTGGGGCTCTGTGTGCATAGGCGCGGGGCAGGCGGGAGAGGACAGCGCAGGAAAACGACCAGGGAAGGAACACAGAAGGGTATACTGGGTTGTGCTTCTGAACTATCCGAGGATTGGCTGGAGCCCACCACGGTGGAACAGAGCGCTTCGGGGGCGACATCTGACCGGTCATGTAAACCTGGAATTTTCAACAGTGAGTAAAACCCTAAGACTTCATTCCTGTGTTGCCCAGTTATTTGCCTGTGCCTCGGCCCTGCACCCCGCCTTTACATCGCCACCATTTGTAAAGGCTACTACTCTCAATGGCCCTGGGGTCCAGCTCTACCTGTGGAGAGCTATTCCAACTCAGCTGCGTCACCATCTGCCCCAGTGGTTCCGCCCGCAGCATCGGCTATACATGGCTGAGTACCACAGGTGGCTGTCACGAACTATCAGCCCCACCATCTTCCCTTTTAAACGACACCGCCGGGGTCACGGAACTGAGCCTTGCTGCCACGACATCCTACCCAGGACAGGACTGGCTCGGTAATGAGTGCCCATGGCGCCAGTGGGCATGTCATATGTAATCTGAGAACTGTACTATGTAGGAACTGAGACATGGATTCCAGCGATGTATCAAATATTGGACTAATTGGTGCAGCTTTGATAGAATCTCTCTTTTCTTTGTAGTATATGTAGCAGTCCTCAGAATGCTGAGCTTTGCAGAACCCCACCCTCTCCACTGATTGCCAGCTTTCTGCCAATCAATGATAGAGGCGGGGTTATACACATTAGCCTGCAACACCTAGTCCTACAGTGATAATCTCCTGCTAAAAAGAAAACATCACAAACTTTAGGTATAAAAGTGAAAACTCAAGCAGAGGAGAATGGTTTAGGAGTAGGTCAGGTGAGCAGTGCCCGAAACAGGAGCGACCCAAGATCTGGTTGGATGACCATCGACTAGATGTGGAATGTCGACTAAAACAGAACTCCAAGAATAAAGAGCAAGTAACTGCTGAAGAAGATGGAACGTCACCTCCTCCTCACCCTCAGACGTTACTGCTATCCAAGAGGACATCTGGCATCTTGTCAGACACAAACCCTTGTTGCCTTCCTCCAGGGTCTGATGTCCACACCAGGTGGGGTGGAGCCAGGCAGTTGGCCCCACCCACCGAGGAGTTCACAGGCCTGGAGGCGGGAAAAGCAGTCAGTTAGAGTTTGGAGGAGTTCAGTTCAGGAGGTGACAGAGAGAGGTCACTTACTGCAGGTGTCTGGGTTGGAGCCCAGACACTGACAGCAAGGTTGGCAGACGGTGGTGGGCCGTCTGCAGGAGTTAGTGGAACTCCGCAGAGCCGTAAGGACCGGGGCTGGGTGGTGGCCCACCGGTACCGGACCGGGGAACAGAGTGAAGCTAAGCACACCCAGGCAGGGCCATCGGACCCCGACCAGGCTTGGAGCCGCCATCAACAGTCAAATCCAAATGTGACAGGAACCCCCGGGGTTCCCTAACAACCAAGTCCCGATTGAAGGAAACCGCTCACACCGTGAGGACATACAGCCACCGCCACCGGCTAGAAATCCAAGGGCCAGCGCCTGCGGGCAAAACGGGCTCCTCCGGTATCTATACACCAGGGAGCGGACTACCGTTGGGAAGCCATTGGAGTCAACACAGTACACAAAGGTGCAGGGAGAGGCAGCCACCATCACCTGTCCCGGGGAGAGACACTGCAGCCGGCTGCGGGACCCGTCCATCCAGCCGTTTGGTTTACCGGAGACTTTGTGCCTCTTTTGCTGAGTGAGTACACCCGTGCCATCCGGCACCGCTCTGCGCTGTCCCTGCAATCCTGCACCTCACCGACCCTGCCTCCCCGTCACAACACCGGGACCACCAAGGGGGAAAACAACATCCCAGCTGCTCCCTACCATCGCTCCCGGGATCCCCCGTCACCAGCAGCGGTGGTGCCCATCTTCACCACAACCCGTGGGTGGCGTCACGGACTAAACCCCCAAAACAAACCAACCCCCTTTTCACTCACAGGCGAGGAGCGCCGCTCGAGTCCCCGGATCCGGCCCACCGCTCGAGCCACCGAGCAGCAGTCGCATCAGCGCCGGACCCGAGCGTTAGCGAGCGCAGCGCCCCGCCGCCTGCAACACCAGCAGTGGGTAACTTAATTCTTCCTCCCCGGCAGCCCGGTGCCCTAACCGGCACCCAACCCACCAATACAGTCTGGGCTTTATAGTCAGCAAGTTTGTAGACAGCAAGTCTATAGTGTAGAAAAACAGCGGCATGGTGCCCAATTCCTAAAGACCCACCTCATCATTGTGACCTTGATCATGTATCCCCGTCATATGCCTACACCCCTCATCCCTAGTTACATAACCATGGCTGGATTAGTTTGCATAACTTAAAGGGGTATTCCTATCTCCTAGGTGCTATCCCAAAATGTAGTAGGTGTAAAATTGATAATGTTAGCCAATACCTTCAATTAGAATGTAGTGTAGTGTTCCTGATTCACTATGTCACTTACCTCATGTTCAGGGCATTGCAAGGCCTTAAGTATCAATGGTTACGACCACACATATAGTCAGTTAGTTTGTTAGTGTTAAGGGAATTGCAGGACCTTAGGTATCCATGGTTATGACCATGCATGTAGTCATAGTTAGTTTGTTAGTTTTCGGGGCATTGCAGGACCTTAGGTATCCATGGTTACTACCACTCATATAGTCACAGTTAGTGTTCAGGGCATTGCAGGACCTTAGGTATCCATGGTTAGGACCACGCATATAGTCATATTTAGTTTGTTAGTTGCTTGTGGTCATAACCATGGATACCTAAGGTCCTGCAATGCCCTGAACACTAACACACTAACTGTGACTATATGAGTGGTTGTAACCATGGATACCTAAGGTCCTGCAATGCCCTGAACAGAAGGTAAGTGACATAATAAATCAGGAGAACTATGCTACATATCTCTAATTGGAGGTATTTGCTAATATTCTTATTATTACACCTACTCTATACTGGGGGAGGATTTTGGAGATGGGAATACCCCATTAAAAGTAAATAATAAGACCTAAGGCAATGGCCTGGAAACAGGAGGTAGACTTTCAGGACCTGATGGGAGTTTTAGCTTCCCGACAGATTGCATTCAGCAACACAAAACACAGCCCGATTCAGTAGCTTTCACTTTTATAAAATCGGTCCACCAATGCAATAGGTTTATGTAACTGCTCCAATGCAGCTAATATAAAAAAAACATGATATTTACAGAAATCAACCGTTTTGGGTCAGCAGCTCCAATGCAGATCTGCGAGACCTCAAGGCAACAGATCTGCTAACAAATCTTGCATAGTCTGATCCTGCAGAGGTTCCCCCTTCCATCTATCTACTTGTTCTGTTAGGACTCACCTGGTGAAATTCACTAAGCCGCAGGTCATGGTGAAGGCATGGACCATGGGTGATGGCTCAGCAGGATGGACGTGGCACAGAACCAGGACAGCAAGCAGACAGGCAGAGCAGGACACACCAGAAGACACAGAGCCAGGGGTGTAGACAAGCACGGGTACTGTAGATGTATAGACCATCCAGGAATAATAGCAGCATTTGTAAAGCAAACTAGTCCTCAGGAAAGTTCGTAATGCTTACAGCAGACGAAGAGTTACTCAGCAAGCAAATGAATAGCAGGTTGTAGCAGTGACAAAGTAGTATATTTGTTTACAGAGCGTGTACCTTCTAATGCAGGATTGTTTGAAGTATGAACAAGTCCTGGTAATAGTTCATTATGCTTACAGCAGATGAAGGGTTAATCAGCAGGTCTGAGCCAGGACATAGATGCAGGTTGCAGAAACCAGAGGAATTTGCAGAGAAAATAGCCAAACTGGGAGAACTGATTACCTCCAAAGCACCTGACAACCGAACAAACGCTTACACAATACTCAGACACCCATGGTTGAGAGAATAAGCCTTAAAAGGCCTTGAGTGATGACATCACTGGACTTTGCTGGGTAATCTGTGAAACAGCAGAGGAAGCAGGCCATGGGAGAAGCGAGCAGGGACCAGTGCTGAAGCTGGGATAGGGCTGTGCAAATATACAGTATTTCCAGGCCCGTAAGAAATAGGAAACAGTTGGGTGGTAACATGACTGTAGCAGGATGAGACCACACAAGGATTGTTTGCAGTTGTGGCCACGGAGACCCAAAAGCCTCTTTATCCAAATCAGTCGATTTATGCAGTGATACATCGAGACTAAAAGCTTGTAGACAACATTCATGGGGTCATGTTGGTTGTACGTTAGTAACATATATGCTGTAACCTTCATGGATCACCTTTCCGGGATAACGCTCCCTCGTCTTCTTCAGAACATTCACTGCCTCGCTGGAATGAATGAGCCTGATGTACACTTCAGCTTCTCCGGTCCATGGAAGGAGGAACTTGGCTACATAACTACCATTGCCATGGTCCTTCACCTGTCCAGTCACTCCGGCCTTTAGTTTTTTAGAATGAAGCTTAGCCTGGAAGAAATCTCCACCATACTTCTTAGGTCGTCCATTGTGATCCCGAGCCGTGATAATTACTTCCAAGAACTCACCAACCTTATATGAATCTCGTGGATTTAATAAGTGGTAATCACATTTATTGGGACTTGTGGAGAAATTGACGTGACTGACAGTCGATGGAGGCTCAGGCCAATCAATGAGCTTGAGAAATTCTAATAGTTTTGAGTTCATTTGGAAGAGTGTCGTAAAGGAAATGTTGATGGGTTGTTCAAAGGCCTTGAAAGGTGGAGGTCTGTATTTATCCAAATGGTTCATCCTTAGGAACCTGTAGAAGAACTGATGACATCAGTGAGTTAGATGTTGGAATAGACAATCATGGAGATGTTTATATGAATTGTACAAAAGACTCTCCCATCATCTTTTTCCAATTTAACATTTTATTGAATTTTCATAAGCATACAGTAAAAGAACATGGATCCATGTAATGATAGCTAGCCTTCATCAAACATCTGAACGATATTAAACTGTCGTAGGAGTCATAATGGATTATAAATTATTGCATTCATCAATGGATCTTCATTTTAAACCATAGGAGACAGTAACACAGAGAAGAAAGGTAGAGAAGAGTAGCAGTCATGATATGTAGGGAAGATAGCGTAAGTCGGATAGAAAGGAGGAAAGATAGGAAGTAGGGCGTGGCGACTGGGACTAATACATTGTCCGTTGGACCAAGACTTTTCGAAAGGATGGTGTATGTCGTCTGGAGAAACAGGGGTCCAGGGTGTCTGTTCTTCGGGAGTTACCTTAGTTCCAAAAATTTTTTACTAGACAGAAATTATTCCCACTGAAACCATTTGGTGGCTGTCTCCAGCATCTGCCCGCGTGACTGGGCCATCACCACCTCCATACGGTGGATCACATTTACCTCCATTACCCACTCATCTAGCGTAGGGGGGGCAGAGTCCTTCCAGCGTGGTGGGATCACTGTCTTGGCTGCCTGGAGAAGATGGCCTAAGATGGATTTTTTATAGACCTTTTCGGATACATTAAAGATGTACAATAAAACCGCTTCTGGGCGACTTGGGACTACAACCCCGGTGACCTCATGAATGGCCACTAGTATTTTGTTCCTCCCATCATCTTATACTATTGATTATTGATTTACACTTTCTCAGTAATGATAAGTGAGCATGCTCACCACTGCTCGATATTTGGCCGAATATCCCTGGCGCATGGATGTGTCATTAGTGACTTATCCAAGAAAGAGCTGGCTGTCTTCAGTAAATGATGGGAGCCACTTGCAGTCTCTGAATGGCTGTCAATAGGGGAAAAAACACATTTTCGGATGCCGGGTGCAAGAAAAAAAAACCCAAAACAAAATTTTACCTTCCTCAGAAATGCTCTGTGTATGGCTGGCCGTATCTGGGTGAAGAGCCGAACTGCCCAATTATTGACTTCCATTATACTCATTACCCAAGTTGAGCCCGTCCGAGTGTCTGACCTGCTCGACTCGAGCATCGTAGTGTTCATTAATCATTACTTTCCAGATGTCCACTTCTGGTCCTATCAATTGGCTGCTCTGCACAGCTACGGCCTAAACGCCATGGTCTGTTGGAGTCTGCAATTCAATTTATGTTCAATATGAGACCTGTTAAGGCCCCCGTCACACACAGGAGATAAATCTTTGGCAGATCTGTGGTTGCAGTGAAATCATGGACATATTGTTCCATTTGTACACAGCCACAAACCTGGCACTGATTGTCCACAATTTCACTGCAACCACAGATCTGCCACAGATCTGCCACAGATCTGCCACAGATCTGCCACAGATCTGCCACAGATCTGCCACAGATCTGCCACAGATCTGCCACAGATCTGCCACAGATTTATCTCTGTGTGTGACAGGGCCTTAAGTCATGATAAGAGATGGGTAAGCACTAAAAAGCTTGGGTGCTCATTACTCGAGTCAAGCAGCACTTTATATAATATCAGTTGTCACCATATATATCTAAGTGACCAAATTGGTGGTATTATGTGTAAACAGGATTATGTAGCGGCTTTCTAGTGTATATATATATATTGTCATATTCAAGTATGGTTATTGAAAGAGGCACACTACTTTGTATTAAGTGATTTTGCATGTATTGCATTTGACATCTTCATACTTTATTTCACCTATTATGTAATACCTAGATCATATCCACTTTTCAAGTTTAGAAATAAATTATGTAATACCCTAGTAATGTCCACTTTGCAGGTTTTTCAATATATTATGTAATATCCCAATAATATCCAACAATTAGAAAAAAAAATTTGGAGAAAAATTTTTTTGCAAAACATTTTTCTTTCAAGTTCTATCTATGATCCTAATAATTGTGAGTACATTTCTACCTGGAACCATTGTGTCCCCCTAGATGGCTTTTTTCCTGTTTTTTTTCTGTAATGATTTTGTATATCTAATATATAAAGCTGAATGTGTGTGTGTGTGTATGTGTGTATGTTCGGGATTGGCATCTGCACTGTCACAGCTACAGTCACAAAATTTTGCACACTCACACTTCTGGACCCCGAGAGCGTCATAGGCTATGTTTTGAGGGGAAATGTTAAACCCGCTCTTTACAGTTATTCACCAAAAAACCTGCCTCTGTTAAAGCAAATGGAGCTGGGAGCCACAGTGCAGCCAGGGAAAGAGACAGACACAGACAGGGAAAAAAACAGACATAGACAGGGTAAGAGACAGACACAAAGAGACAGACAGGGAAAGAGACAGACTGACAGGGAAAGAGACAGACAGGGAAAGAGAGGGAAAGACAGACAGATTAAGAGACAGACACAGACAGGTAAAGAGACAGACACAGACAAAGAGACAGAGACAGACACAGGGAAACAGATAGACAGGGAAAGAGAGGGAAAGAGACAGGGTAAGAGACAGACAAAGACAGGTAAAGAGACAGACACAGGGAAAGAGACAGAGGGAAAGAGACAGATAGGGAAAGAGAGGGAAAGAGACAGACAGGGAAAGAGACAAGACAGGGAAAGTGACAGAGATAGATAGACAGACAGGGAAAGAGATAGATAGACAGACAGGGAAAGCGATTGAGATAGAGACATAGACAGTCAGAGACAGACAGGGAAAGAGACAGACAGACCAAGAGATAGAGAGAGAGACAGAGATATATACAGAGGGGGAGACAGACATTATAATTACATTTATATCTAATTGTTTTGTGGTTTTGTGTGCAGAATACAGTTTTGTTAATACATTCTATTTTGTTAACAGCAGTTATTAACCCGGGCGAAGCCGGGTAGTACAGCTAGTATGAAATAAAAAGGTTAATAAAAGATATTTTCTAAAAATTGTATGCGCAGTCACTTCTTTGTCCAGCTAAGGCTAATCCAGGGCTGGTTTATGGCTATTGTTGAGTCATGAATTGTGTACCATATGTTAGGACATTTAGGTGATTACAAGGAGGGACAGGACTGGAATCAGGTGCCAACAGGCAGGACAGGCTGATAGTCAGGTACGGGCAGGGACAGGACTGGAACCAGGTGCCAACGGTCAGGGCAGGCTGGTGGCCAATTACGGGCAGGACAGGACGGGAACCAGGTGCCAACGGTCAGGACAGGCTGGTGGCCAATTACGGGCAGGACGGGAACCAGGTGCCAACGGTCAGGACAGGCTGATAGTCAGGTACGGGCAGGGACAGGACTGGAACCAGGTGCCAACAGGCAGGACAGGCTGGTGACTAATTACGGGCAGGACAGGACTGGAACCAGGTACCAACAGGCAGGACAGGCTGGTAGTCAGGTGTAGGCAGGACAGGACTGGAACCAGTTGCCAACAGGCAGAATGGGCTGTTAGCCAAGTGTGGGCAGGACAGGACTGGAATCAGGTGCCAACAGGTAGGATGGGCTGGGACCTGATACAGGACAGGACGGGACCAGGTACAGGCAGGAACAGGATAGAACGGGACCAGACGGGACAGGATGGACAGGGTGACCTGACAACTAATTAGACAGAACTCAACTGACTAAACTAATGGTGCTGAAAAGGCAACTCCCCCCCCTAGTGGGAGTGTGCCTTAAATACCCAGTGTCTCTCAGTGGTAGGCTGAAAGGCACTTCCTAGGATTGGCATGCTGGCCCTTTAAAAGACGGGCAGTAATGAGCGTGCACTCCTTAGGAGTGCTCCTGGAGGTCCTGTGATGCACGCACAGACTCCGGGAAGTGGGAGGAGAAGCCCAGATTGAGGAGAGGCAGTGACGCCGGGCAGCATGTGTGATGGGGTATGCAATAGAGAAGTAAGGGACGCCAGGCCAAGGAACAAAAACCACAAAGATAAAGCACCAAACATAAATATAAATCCTTACAGTCTGCAAGGAGTCCACAACAAAACAACAGATCCGGGGACGCCTCCCGGTATTCTGACACAAGGGAAAATATGGCAAGGGTTCTTATGAGTTCCTTGAGTCCAACAGGGTGAACATCAAAACACAATCCTACGTGTAACAGTACATACACAGGCAATAGCACTAGACATCCCAGAAATTTCGAGCTCCCCCCTGAAGTCCCGAAAGAGGGTCAATGACCCTTAGTCCAAGCTGAATAGAACTAACTAGAAACTAAATGGCTAAACTCAATGGAAAACAACAACCTCCTGTGGTGCAACAGTAATGGCCTTAATTACAGAACAAAAGACGGTGATTGTAGGATGTTAGCTAAAATCCTTCAAGTCATTCGACCCGTCTCTGGGTTCCAAAAGGTAGAAATGTTAAATGACCCCTCTCTGGGACTTCTAGTGCTAGGATCTAGCCTCAGCTATAGATACTAGTCCTTCTCCAGCCGATATCCAACTAACTAACTAACATGGGTCTCATTGTTCTCTTCTCCCGGGATCAGCCCCTTAGGTGGGCAGAAGAGCCCACCTTCCCCTGGACATTTGATACATGAAAGGATTCTAGATATCCTGGCTCTATTTTGTCTACCTAGAGAAGAACAAACAATGTCCCACCAGAAGTAGTAGATACAGGGTCAAGTCAAGGAGGGACAGACTATTACAACATGAGCACAAGTGGGGGAGGGACACGCTGTTCCAACCCCTTCCCCCCTCATTTTGTGTACGGACTTGTGACCTCAACAGGTCACTTGTCAAGTACACGTAAACATGGCGGACATGACTCAGGGCTCCTCCTGTCTGGACAATCCATCGGCATTTTGTGTTGGCTCCATCTTCTTTAATGTATGGTGGAGGTGTAGAGTTAAAGGGTCGGGCTCCAGTTTGTATCCTCCTTGACTTAAACTCTGCTTCCTGCACCCACAAATCGGCATTGTAGATCTCCCACATCATTGCCTAGGAGTTTATCTGCAGGCAGGCTGCTCATCACCCCAACCACGCATTGCTTGACCCCAAAGCCAAAGTCCAGTTCTAGACTTGCTTTTGGGATATTACTCCTTTGTCCTCCAGCCAATTCAATGGTAAACCCTGGTACTGACTGTATCGCCTCTGGCCGAACCACTCGGGGATCAGCTATTGTGAGAAATGCCCCAGAGTCACAAAAACCAAGAACTCTCTGTCCATCCAGTACAACCTCCTGTAAGTGCTTTCTTGGATAATAAGAAGAATTCAGGGCTGTGGCTTGCATCCCATAAACACCTAGTGGTCGAACATGAGTGTCTGAGTCATTAGGCAAGTCAACTTGAAGGGGTGACACCTCTTACCTCAGTGACTTGGCTATAGATAGTTAACAGGTCGATTTGGTGCAGGGTCATCCCTCAGCTGACCAGCCGGGCAAGTACCTTGTAGATGGCCAGGCTGCCCACATCAATAACATCTGCGCTGCGTCCCACTCCTTCCAGTTTGCGACCTAGAGAAGTAGGTAGATGAACTTGGTGACTGATATGGAGGTACAGGTGCTGGAGGTGGTTGTCGATTTGGAGGATGACTCCACTGGATAGATGGGCATGTGGCCGGCAGATGCCCGGGATGCCCACAGCTATAAGATCTTCACTCTTCTACTTTCTTTCCTGGTCGCATTACAGAAAATGTGGTAGGAGCAACTGGAGGCACATTCACACGGGTATCCACATGAGGTGGTGACCTAGGAGGTCGAGGGACATTGGGAACTGAAGGACAAGGAACCTGTGGTGTTGGGGTGCTGGTCATTTTTTCTCCCTCCGCTAGCAGCTTCTTCTACTGAGGCTTGATAGTGAGCACCTCATCAGCTAGAGCAGCAGCTTGTCCCACTGTCTCTGGTCTCTTCTCACGCACCTATTCCCGGATATCAGTAGGGCACTTGGCATAGAACTGTTCTTTTAGGATGACCTGGAAGAAGGTCTCCCAACTTAAGGCCCCCTCTCCCTCAAGGCAGCGATGAGATACATGTTTGAGCCTGTGGGCATACATCTTGAAAGACACTTCCCCATCACAGGCTAACGTACGGAACTAAGTCCTATAAGTATCTGGGGTCATGGCATAATGTTCTAGAATGGTCTCTTTTATCTCCCCATACAATTCTACTGAGGGTCCATAGCTCTATAGGCTTAGGCAGCTCCACCCTCCAAGAGGCCCACCAGGTGTCTGACTCGCTCTCTTTCTGGGACTTCCATTAATCGGCACTGATGTTCGAAGTCATGGAAGAAGCCCTCAATGTCGCCTGTGGCTTCATTAAATGGCTTAAAGTCCTTACAGGACACTCTTGGGACTTCCCTCATGGTGAATGCTGGGATTACAGTCTGTCCGGAGCTTTTAGCTGCTTCTGCCATGCGCTGCCTCTCCTGAGCTCTATTAATGGCCTCTCGCATATCTTCTATGGTGGCCTCATCTCCCAGCAGTGCCATCTCCTCCTCGTACCACACAACCCACTGACTTTTTGGGATATTTACCTCCAGCTCCCGTCTTTCCTGTCCTATACTTCAATGGTGCCATCTTGCAGGCAAGCTCCTTCCAAAGCCTCAATTAGTTGCTCCTTGGAGAGTCCTTTGTAGCCGACTCCTAATTCATGGGCCTTTGTTTTGAGACTCGACAAAGTCCAGTTCTTGTACTCTGAGGTACTGGTTCCAGATGTTGATGGGCCGTTGTCCTTCATTCCTTCTGCTCTGATCCCTCCGCTGCCAACCACTTTGTGACGGGGTATGTGACAGAGCAGTAAGGGACACCAGGCCGAGGAACAATCCAAAGAGCTTTATTGGAACCACAAAGATAAAGTACCAAACATGAATATAAATCCTTAAAGCCTACAAGGAGTCCACAACAAAACAACAGATCCGGGGGCGCCTCCCGGTATTCCGACGCCAGGGAAAATATGGCAATGGTCCTTATATGAGTTAATTGAGTCCAACAGGGCGAACAACAAAACACAATCCCATGTGGCCACTGATCTCCAATCTGTAATAGTCTATACACAGGCACTAGGATCTAGCCTCAGCTATAGATACTAGTCCCTCTCCAGCCAAGATCCAACTAACTAACATTTCTCTCATTGTTCTCTTCTCCTGGGATCAGCCCCTTAAGGTCCAGTCACACTAAGCAACTTACCAGCGATCCCAACAACGATAGGGATCGCTGGTAAGTTGCTAGGAGGTTGCTGGTGAGATGTCACACTGCGACGCTCCAGCGATCCCACCAGCAACCTGACCTGGCAGGGATCACTGGAGCGTGGCTACACGAGTTGCTGGTGAGCTCACCAGCAACCAGTGACAAGCCCCCAGCGCCGCGTGGAAGATGCTGCGCTTGGTAACTAAGGTAAATATCGGGTTACCAACCTGATATTTACCTTGGTTACCACTGCACGGAGCTACACGTGCAGAGAGCAGGGAGCAGCGCATACTGAGCGCTGGCTCCTTGCTCTCGTAGTTACAGCACACATTGGGTTAATTAACCCGATGTGTGCTGCAGCTACATGTGCACAGAGCAGGGAGCAGCGCACAATGCTTAGCGCTGGCTCCTTGCTCTCCTAGTTACAGCACACATCGGGTTAATTAACCCGATGTGTGCTGCAGCTACATGTGCACAGAGCAGGAGCCGGCACTGACAGTGAGAGAGGCGGAGGCTGGTAACAAAGGTAAATATCGGGTAACCAAGGACAGGGCTCCTGCTGCCTGCACATTTAGTTGTTGCTGTTTCGCTGTCACACACAGCGATCTGTGCTTCACAGCGGGACAGCAACAACTAAAAAATGGCCCAGGACATTCAGCAACAACCAACGACCTCACAGCAGGGGCCAGGTTGTTGCTGGATGTCACACACAGCAACATCGCTAGCAACGTCACAAAAGTTGTTCGTTAGCAGCGATGTTGCTAGCGATGTTGCTTAGTGTGACGGGGCCTTTAGATGGGCAGAAGGGCCCACCTCCCCCTGGACACTTGATACATGAAAGGATTCTAGATGTCCTGGCTCTATTCTGTTTACCAAGTTATGGATTGGATGAGTCCCATGCTGAGAAGAACAAACAATCTCCCAGCAGAAGCAGTACAAAGGAGGGACAGACTATTACACCATGAGCACAGGCGGGGGAGGGACACGCTGTTACAGCATATAAGTACCCGGCCGCAGTGGTGAGTCAAAGTATGTCCCTGCAGGAGTGCAAGAAGTGCAGGAACAAAGTGTTACAAGGCGCCTGGAATCTTCATCACCAACAAAGGCTTTTGTAAGAAGTATTAAATAGATTTCAATAAGTGTTCAATGCTTTTTGCCTGTGATCTTTCTCATTATTACACATCACTAAATTTATGGACATCTATGGTCTGATTTCTTTGCCTATGTGGACTGGATGGGTTGTTATTGACATCTGCTGAGAAATATATAGTCAATAGCATCTTTATCAATTTATTTAATTGGAAAATAGGTGACATGTTCAATACTTATTTCATGTAAATAATCAAATATATATATATATATATATATATATATATATACATATATATATTGTGAGACTGTGACCGGGGTTATCTATGACGGCCGGTATGTCTCGCCCCGGTTGTGCTCACTCTATGATAATCCACTATAGGGTTAATGCTGTTTTCCCTACAGGCTGAAGGGAGGGATAAATAGATTCAGGAACAAGGGCAGGTGTGCCGGGTGTGAGGGAGTGATCACATCTCCCTGAGTTCTCTGCCGGAAAGGCACATATGTAATATTATGGACTTTTTCTTTGGAATAAACCGTGTGCTGTGAACCTTGGTGCCTGGATCCCGTGTCTTCTGCAGCGCAGCCGACGACGCTACCTCACATATGGTGGAGAATCGGCGGGCATGACAGCCGGTGAGGTGTAGCATTCATCCCTGGTGACCCAGCTGCGCATGTCCTGGATTCGAGCGGCTATACTACAGCCCAAACCCGGCGACGCCATGGAGGACATAATAAAGCATTTGGCTCAGGCTAATGCACAGCAGCAGCAGGCTAATGCACAGCAGCTACAAACCAATGCACACCTGCTCCAATCCTTGCAAGTGCAGGAAAAAAAATTCCAAGAACAGATGGATCAGGCCAATGCACGTCAGCAGCAAGCCTTGCAATTGCAGGAAAAAAGGCACCAAGAACAGATGGTTCTCCTGGCCAAGTCGATCCGTGCCGGACCGGCAGCAACAACCCAGGGACCGGGTGACGACGGCAGCGTCCGGAAAGCGGTGAGACAAGCGTTGCAAAAGATGACCCCGGGTGATGATGTGGAAGCGTTCCTGGCGGTGTTTGAACGGGTGGCCGAGCGGGAAAAGCTGCCGACCCCGCAGTGGGCTGAGGTATTGTCACCTTATCTGACGGGGGAACCCCAAAAAGCATACCTGGACCTCTGTACCGAGGACGCCATTGACTATGTGACCCTGAAAGCCGAAATACTGGCTCGGTTGGGGGTGAATACCTATGTACGGGCTCAGCGGGTAAATCAGTGGTTCTATGAGGAAGCCAAACCCGTACGCTCCCAGGCCTATGACTTGTTACATCTTGTAAAAAAGTGGTTGCAGCCTGACACTCTGAGCCCGGCGCAAATGGTGGAAAGGGTAGTAGTGGATCGTTTTGTGCGCACTTTACCCGTCACCGTTCAACGGTGGGTCGGACAGGGTGACCCGAGTACCCTGGACCAATTAGTGTCCCTGGTAGAGCGGCATGTGGCTACGCAGGACTTGATACGGGACACTGAGACTTTGCGTACCGCCCGTCGGTCCGGCCCCTCCAAGCCTAGGGCCAAGGACCCACCGCTGACACCGGTGCGGGAGTCCGCTACCGTCCCGTCTGAAGCCGCACCCTCCGTCCCTGAGGTCCGGAAAACTATGTACCCTAAACGACAACTCGTCAAGGGGGTGTCCTTCCCTATTAGATGTTGGCGGTGCCAGCGGGTGGGACATATGGAAGCCCAGTGTCCACTCACCACGGAGCCCATGGATTGTGGGGTTACCCGGCGGGGTTCAATGTATGCTCAGGTGGTGTGTACCGCTGACCTGGTCTACCCAGAGACTGAGCCCCACTTGTGCCAAATTCAGGTGAATGGATGTCCGGTTACAGGCTTGTTGGATTCCGGAAGCTTAGTGACCCTTGTGCGATCAACCCTAAGGGCTAAAGTAAAGGCCACCGGACGTACCGTGGGGGTGGTTTGCATACATGGGGACCACCGAGACTATCCCACGGGGATAGTCACCATCACAGCACCTTGCGGTCAGGTGCAACATGAGGTGGGACTTATTAATACTCTTCCCTATGATGTGATCCTAGGAAGGGATCTGCCCTATTTTTGGACTTTATGGAAGGGACCTCCTAAGTCCCCTCAGCTATTGGTCAGTCCGGGACCTGAGCCCTACAATCCTGAATCCGGGACGCCTGCCGTAGGGGTCCCCATGATAGGGACAGGATGTGAACCTGATAGGTCGCCCCTAGAGGTATTGGCAGGAGAGGCTGAGACGGTCGAGCCCATCCCGGAGTTGGAGGCGTCCCCGGATACGTTTGGGACAGCCCAACTCCAGGACCCTACATTAATACATGCCCGGAGTCGGGTGACAGTAGTTGACGGGGTGGCACAGCTGCCTGGTGCCCAGGTAAGATACCCCCATTTCGCTCTTAAGCAGGATTTACTCTACCGGGTAGATGAAATACGGGGCGTAGGGGTAGAGCAGTTGGTGGTGCCCCAGCCGTATCGCCGGCGGGTCCTCGACTTGGCTCATAAACACCTGATGAGTGGTCACCTAGGGGTCAAGAAAACGCAGGAGCGAATATTGCAAAGGTTCTATTGGCCCGGGGTCTTTGGGGAGGTAAAACGGTTCTGCGAAACCTGCCCGGAGTGTCAGCTTACCGCACCCCTGACCCACTTTCGCAGTCCGTTGGTACCGTTACCCATTATAGAAGTCCCTTTTGAACGGATAGGGATGGATCTGGTGGGGCCCCTCGTAAAGTCTGCTCGAGGGCACCAGCATATCCTAGTGATCGTTGACTATGCCACCCGGTATCCAGAGGCGATACCTCTCAGACATACTGCAGCCAAGCTTATAGCTCGGGAGTTGTTTGCTGTGTTCTGCCGGGTGGGGTTGCCCAAGGAGATCCTTACGGATCAGGGGACCCCATTCATGTCTAAAGTGACCAAAGAGCTATGCCGGCTACTCCAGATCAAGCAGTTGCGTACGTCTGTGTATCATCCTCAGACGGATGGTTTAGTGGAACGATTCAATAAAACCCTGAAAACCATGCTCAAAAGGGTGATTTCCAAAGACGGGAAAGACTGGGATATGATGCTTCCCTATTTGATGTTTGCCATACGAGAGGTGCCACAGGCATCCACAGGGTTTTCGCCTTTTGAATTGTTATACGGGCGACATCCCCGGGGATTGTTGGACCTGGCAAAAGAAACCTGGGAGCAGGAGCCCACCCCCCATAAAAGTGTGATTGAACACATTTTGGGTATGCAGAACCGCATAAGCGCGGTCATGCCAATTGTGAAGGAGCATTTACAGGAGGCTCAGGCCGCGCAAAGCAGCCGTTACAATAGACAAGCCACCGTGCGGACCTTTAATCCCGGGGATCGGGTGTTGGTATTGATTCCCACGGCAGAGAGTAAATTCCTGGCTCAGTGGCAAGGCCCCTACGAGATAAAGGAAAGAGTCGGGGTGGTTAACTATAAAGTATTGCAGCCCGGTAGGCGGAAACCTGAACAAATATACCATGTCAACCTATTAAAACCTTGGCAGGAACGGGAAAACCTGATGGCTGTTTTTTCCCCACCTCCCTCCTCTTCGGGTCGTTCACATCCGGCTCCAGCGACCTCCGGAGAGGACGAACCGGAAGTAAGGATTGGAGAAGCCCTCACCAAGACACAGAGGCGAGAGGCCAGACGGTTGGTTCAGCAGAACCCCGATGTCTTCTCCGAGCTGCCCGGTAGGACCAGTCTGATACGACATGATATTGTCACCGAGCCCCACCTGAAGGTACACCTGAAGTCATACCGGGTACCGGAGGCTCGACGACAAGCCATATCAGAGGAAGTAAAGTCAATGTTACGCCTGGGGGTCATCGAAAAATCCCGGAGTGAATGGGCTAGTCCGATTGTCCTAATACCAAAACCCGATGGCTCCTTAAGGTTCTGCAATGACTTTAGGAGATTGAACGAAATATCCAAGTTTGATCTCTACCCCATGCCCCGGGTGGATGAGCTGATTGATAGGCTGGGACAGGCGCGATATTTTACCACGCTCGACCTGACCAAGGGGTACTGGCAGGTGCCACTGACGGAGTCCGCCAAGGAGAAAACCGCTTTTGTTACGCCGGAGGGTCTCTTCCACTATGTTGTCTTGCCTTTTGGGTTACATGGCGCTCCGGCCACGTTCCAGAGGTTGATGGACTTAGTGCTGGAACCCCACCAGGCGTATGCATCAGCGTACCTTGATGACATCATTATTTACAGCTCCGATTGGCAGACCCACTTGGAACAGGTACAAGCGGTGGTGGACGCGCTTCGAACAGCCGGATTGACAGCCAATCCCAAGAAATGTGCGTTGGGACTCACGGAAGCCCGCTACTTGGGCTACGTAATAGGCCAAGGAGTGATTAAGCCCCAAATTAACAAAGTTGAGGCGATCCAGAAGTGGCCTAGACCCCTGACCACGAAGCAGGTTAGGGCCTTCCTGGGTATCGTGGGGTACTACAGGAGGTTTGTAAAAGATTTTGCGGGACTATCAGCCCCCTTGACGGACCTTCTCAAAGGCAAGAAGTCCGTCATGGTGCACTGGACTCCGCAGGCCGAGGACTCCTTCCGGGCCCTGAAGGGGGTCCTGTGCGGACAGCCCGTTCTTGTAAACCCTGATTTCCGGAAAGAGTTCATAGTACAGACTGACGCCTCGGAGGTCGGCCTGGGGGCAGTGCTGTCTCAGGTGGTTCAGGGGGAGGAACACCCCGTCACCTTCTTGAGTAGGAAGCTCGCCCCTCCCGAGCGGAATTATAGCGTAGTGGAGAAGGAGTGCCTGGCGATCAAGTGGGCCTTGGAGTCCCTACGCTATTACCTGCTGGGACGTCAGTTTCGCTTGGTGACGGATCACTCTCCACTGGTCTGGATGAGGTCCGCCAAGGAACGGAATGCCCGGGTTACCCGGTGGTTCCTTTCTCTGCAGAACTTCCGGTTTACGGTTGAACACCGGGCCGGTAGGTTGCAGGGCAACGCCGATGCCTTGTCCCGCGGCCCGTGTTTGATGGCAGGAGTTCAACCCCGCACGCTTGAACTGAGGGGGGGGGTATGTGAGACTGTGACCGGGGTTATCTATGACGGCCGGTATGTCTCGCCCCGGTTGTGCTCACTCTATGATAATCCACTATAGGGTTAATGCTGTTTTCCCTACAGGCTGAAGGGAGGGATAAATAGATTCAGGAACAAGGGCAGGTGTGCCGGGTGTGAGGGAGTGATCACATCTCCCTGAGTTCTCTGCCGGAAAGGCACATATGTAATATTATGGACTTTTTCTTTGGAATAAACCGTGTGCTGTGAACCTTGGTGCCTGGATCCCGTGTCTTCTGCAGCGCAGCCGACGACGCTACCTCACAATATATATATATATATATATATATATATATATATATATATAGTACAGACCAAAAGTTTGGACACGTCTTCTCATTCAAAGAGTTTTCTTTATTTTCAGGACTCTGAAAATTGTAGATTAACATTGAAGGCATCAAAACTATGAATTAAAACATGTGGAATGAAATACTTAAAAAAGTGTGAAACAACTGAAAATATGTCTTATATTCTAGGTTCTTCAAAGTAGCCATCTTTTGCTTTGATTACTGCTTTGCACGCTCTTGGTATTCTCTTGAAGAGCTTCAAGAGATAGTCACGGAAATGGTTTTCCAACAGTCCTGAAGGAGTTCCCAGAGATGCTTAGCACTTGTTGGCCCTTTTACCTTCACTCTGCGGTCCAGCTCACCCCAAACCATCTCGATTGGGTTCAGGTCTGGTGACTCTGGAGACCGGGTCATCTGGCGTAGCACCCCATCACTCTCCTTCTTAGTCAAATAGCCCTTACACAGCCTGGAGGTGTGTTTGGGGTCATTGTCCTGTTGAAAAATAAATGATTGTCCAACTAAACGCAAACCGGATGGAATAGCACGCCACTGCAAGATGCTGTGGTAGCCATGCTGGTTCTGTATGCCCTCAATTTTGAATAAATCCCCAACAGTGTCACCAGCAAAGCACCCCCACACCATCACACCTCCTCCTCCATGCTTCACGGTGGGAACCAGGCATGTAGAGTCCATCCATTCACCTTTTCTACAAAGGCACGGTGGGTGGATGCAAAGATCTCAAATTTGGACTCCTCAGACTAAAGCACAGATTTCCACTGGTCTAATGTCCATTCCTTGTGTTCTTTAGCTCAAACAAGTCTCTTCTGCTTGTTGCCTGTCCTTAGCAGTGGTTTCCTAGCAGCTATTTTACCATGAAGGCTGCTGCACAAAGTCTCCTCTTAACAGTTGTTCTAGAGATGAGGTGTGTCCAAACTTTTAGTCTGTACTATATATATACACAGTATATATATAGATAGATACAGACTGTAAATAGGCATTATACTGTTGCTCTCTGCCAGTATCTTGGAAATGAATAGGACAAGACCTATTTTTCCTTTCTCGAATGCCATTGTAATGGACCTGATACTTTCTGGCGTCGGGCACTCAGACTTATGACGTGATTATATTAATACAAGCCAAATGCTATGAAGCTGCACATAACGATCAGTTCTATCCACGAGGCCTCCGCAGTGAATCCTGCTAGACTTCAGCGTCGCCTTTACTGGCTTTTCTTTCTGACTTCATGGAATAATAGTTATACTGCCAGACAGTGTTATGTGTATACCCGCCAATTCATCATGCACAGTATAAAAGCAGAAACAGCAGAAACCCTCTCTATATACCACTCCACTCCATCAACCTTTGGGTTTTTCCTTTCTTATCTATTTCTCTATCTTTTCTCTCCTTGCAGCTTTCCGCTTTCTTTTGTCCATTCCTTCACACTTCTCCGTGCTTACCATTTATACCTATGGATCAATTGTCATCTCCTATCTCAGTAATAGGAAAATGTGTCACACGGAGCTTTTTATAAGCTTCGCTGACTGTCATGGCGGCATTGGGATCTGTTCAGATTACAGATTCTGACACTCTGGCCGATAACCTCTTGTGTCTGGGATCAGCGCAGCAGACTCAGGTGTCAAACTGCAGAATGGTAGCTCATAGGCAGGCTAGCAAGAGTTAATCTCTGTTAGTCTGCTAGTTAGTCTCCTTTGATCACATGTTGTAGGGGAGCCAATCAAATCTGCTCCCCTTCTATATATGCTTGCTTGATCCTTCCTTATATGTCAGCTATAGTTTATCTTAGCTGGTCTGGTGAGATGTCATGATCCAGACTATCTGGTGATTGTGGTACTTGTTGCTGAGTGCGGTTGTGGAGCTAACCCTTGTTGCCACCTTCCTGCTCTTGCTTTTTTCCTGAGTCTCTCATTGTCTATTCCTGTGTGTGTCAGAGTTTTGTTTTTTTCTGAACTTTCATCTCACTTAAGCTCCTTCCTTCCCTGCTGGGAGGGGAGAACCAGATTACTTATGGTGAGAGGTTTAGCCAGCCATGTGACTGCGGCACCTCCACCAACAGGAGTAACCCTGAGGTTTGGGATAGCCTAGGGTCCCGTAGCATGAGGGGCAGCATGTCCCTCATTATCCTTCAGTCACATTGTGACAGCAAATCTGTATTTCCTTAAGACACATTTTAACGACAAATTGAAATTTTTAAAAAAAAAAAAAAATAATAATTTTCAGTCCAGGAAGAGGAAGAGGCTGATTTTAAGTAACTTATTTTAATTTTTTACTATTAAGTTATGAAAAAAAAAAATCACGTCTGCTCATACAGGGTAATATCCATCACACTCCAGTCAAATCTAATGATATCTTGGGCTAACATACAACTGCAAAGATACCGCATGGTGGGCTAAGTAGGAACATTCTCAGATGTGGAATATTTTGTGGTCATGTATCTTACGTAGACTTATTGTCACGATTCCTCTGTGCAGAGCATTTTGCCTTTGAAGATGCTCTGCTGCGCTTTCCTGCATTACTGAGCTGGCAGTCTGACTGACAGCACAGGATTCCATGTTGGTGCTGACCTCTCATGTGTTCCACCTTCCTGGGAATTGCTCAGGCTTCTTTACTGAGCATGCCCAGAACCTTGCCAGTTGTATTCTCTTATTCTGCAGTTGTGCTGTTGGCCTGGGTGTTATGAACGTCGTCTGTGTGGGTGCTGTTCTGAAGCTCCCTCTGGTAGCCAGGAATGGTAGTGGAGCTGAATCTGAGCCTGTGACTCAGACAGGTGTCAGTGTTAATTAGGAATTGGGGAAGTCCTATTGCAGACAAGTCTGGTCTATATAGGAGAGCACTTTTTGCCCGGCTGACGCCGGTTATAATTGTATGTTCCTTGGTCTCTGTTCCTGGCCTGGAGCTTTGTCCTTCCCTGTATCCCTGAGCAAGACTTCAACAGATAAGTTTTCAGTTTTTTCCTTGCTTCCTGGTTTTCATCTTAGGGTGTTGTTTTTCCTTGTTTTGCTTTGTGTCTGCTTTCTTGCAGGTGAAGTTTTGTTTCAATTGTGTAGTGAGCATGGGGGTTTCCCCTGTGCTAGCTCTCCTGCAGGAAAAGGGATTTTATCCCTGTCTGATTTGATTATTTGCTTTTCTGTATTTTTGTGTTCTTTTTTGGTATTTTGTCCTCCCATTATTAACAGGAGTACCTGATATAGTGGGGGTGAGGTCATATGACCTCCAGGGCCTTTTTTACTATCAGGAGTTTGGTATCTTCTATAGGGATTTTGTACTGACCACAATCAGATCCTTTCATTTTCTTTGTATCAAGTTAGTTAGGCCTCGCCTTTGCTAATTCTATTTTTCCTATCTGAGTATTGTGTTTTCCTATATCACCGTAATCTTTGTATGTGGGGGGCTACCTACTCCTTTGGGGACTACTCTGAGGAAAGGTAGATTTCCTCATTTCATTCTGTGAGGCGCAGCTAGTTTCTCAGGCTGTTTCGTGGCGTCTAGGGTATTAGGAACGCTCCACGGCTGCTTCTAGTGTGGTCCGATAATCAGGCGATTGCGGTCAGCCCAGGTTCCAACTACTCCTGTTTCTTGGTGTTTTTCCACCAATGAGAGTTTTTTGTAATTTTCTACGGTTACCAGATCATAACACCTGGGTCTCTATTAGGGTTCTGATCTTTGTTTTCTGACCCTGGACTGCTATTTGACCTCTCTCTCCGCTGTTCCCTGTTCCTGTTGTGATCTCCTGCCTTCTGAGCTTGGACCGTTTCCTGACCACATCTCTGTTTTCTCCCTGAACCTATTACGTTTTCTCCTGGATTTCTAACCCTCAGATATTGACCATGCCTCTGTTTACTCCTTGTGCTCATACGTGTTCTCCCATTACCAGACCTTGCCTTTCCTGACTACTCTTCCGTCTATACTACCCGTAAGTAGTGACTAGCATCACACTTATTATGGACACATAGCATATCTGCCCACTTATGCCTTTAATCCACAGGTCCATAACGCAGGGGACACCAATTTTAACCACTTCTCAAAAGGATCCTCGTGACCCTTTGACACACTTTGGTATATTTTCATCCGCACTTACTTTTTTTTTATGAATACTTTAATATATTGTGAATTGTTTCTTTGCATTACTACTGCATACCCTCCGCATCCAGGGCTGGTCCTGCTATATCTAGTCGGCCAATTGTGCAGCATCATAATGTTCTGCATGGGTGGTGCCATGCTTTGTACCGCCCCCTGAAAGCTGCCACTCAACTGCCAGCTGTCTAGAGTTAGGAGTAGTCCTGACACAAGGTAAAGCGACTCAACGCCGCCAGAAGTCAGTAGAGGAACCACAAAGTCGAGAAGCTGATGCCTTCCCTCTAACACCGTTACAGTTGTCAGCCTTTACGGATGACCACCATGAAATAAAGGAAGGGGGAAAAATAAAGCATGTAGAAAAAAAAGACAGGAACAAAGAAAGAAAAAGCAGGAGAGAGGAAATAATGAGGATATGACAAGAGAGAAAGGAGACACGAAAAAGGCTCCATAGACTTCAAGCAACCTAGAGGTCTGCAGTGGTAGAGGGAGCAAGTCCAGGAGAGCAGATCAGGGAGACCTCACACGAGTTGGTCACTGCCAAGCCCCACTCCTCCTAGACAGTCAGCTTAATCCTAGATAGTGTAAGAACTATATATACATCTTCTGGAAGCTAGTACTTCATCAAACTTCATGGGTTTCATCTTTATAGGTGCAGTCTATTCTCTGATTTCCGTTCCCTTTTTCAATTCCATATCTACTTTTGTTAGCACAGTGCACTTTATATGTTACTCATCAGGAAGCTTTAAGGAAGCATTAAGGAACCTTAAAGAAGACCACTCACCAGGTCAAAAGTGGACAGCTTGTGCTCCCCTGAGTGTTGCTAATGAACGCATGCCTCATAGGATCCTCTGGGGCGTGTCTTTAGGCTGCTCCATATTGTTACCCTGTATGTGTCGCGGGCGGAGGAGGGGACACTGCGCTCACCACGCTTGCGTCCGGCGCTGCTGCTGCTTCGCTTGCTGCTTGGTGGCTCGAGCGGTGGGCTGGATCCGGGGACTCGAGCGGCGCTCCTCGCCCGTGAGTGAAAAGGGGAATGGTGTTGGGGATTTATTGTCCGTGACGCCACCCACGGTTGTGGTGAGGTTGTGACACCACCGCTGCTCTGGACGGGGATCCCGGGAGCGATGACAGGGAGCAGCTTGGATGTTGGTTCTCCCCTCCGTGGGTAGGGGGATTGGTTGTCCCGGGGCCCGATGAGGGGGTAGGGATGGATTGGATGGCAGGCGGGTTATGGTGCCTGGTGAGGTGCAGGGTCTCGGGGGCAGCGCTGTGCCGCATGGCATGGTGGCACTCACTCAGCCAGTAATTCATACGGAGTCTCTGGTCAAACAAACGGCTGGATGGACGGGTCCCACAGGCGGCTGCGGTTGTTTCTGCTCCCGGTAGGTTGATGGTGACTGCCTTTCCCTGCACCTGTGTTGTGTTATGGTTCCAATGGCTTCCCACCGGTAACCCGCTCCCCAGCTTGGATGGATGCTGAAAGAGCCCCTTTTGCCCGCAGGCTCTGGCCCTGGGAACTGTAGCCTTGGCGGTGACTGTGTTTCCCTCTATGGTGTGAGCTGTTGCCTTCAATTGGGTCTTGACTGCTGGGAAACCCCGGAGGTTCCCTTCGCTAACGGATTTGACCAGTTTAACGGCGACTCCTAGCCTGGTCGGGGTCCGTAAGCCCTGCCGGATGGTGCTGGCTTCTCTTTACTCTCCGATCCGGTACCGCCGGGCCACCGCCCGTCAACGGTCCATACGGTTTGCTCCAATCAGCCTCTCCTGCAGACGGTCACCACCGTCTGCCAACCTTGCTGTTCCGTCCGGGCCACACACCCGGACGCCTTCAGTCTCCTCTACTACCACTTCCTTCTTCTACCACTCTCAACTCCAACTCTCCACTAACTGACTGCTTTTCCCGCCTCCAGGACTGTGAACTCCTCAGTGGGCGGGACCAACCGCTTGGCCCACCCCCTGGTGTGGACATCAGCCCCTGGAGGAAGGCAACAAGGATTTTGTGTTTGACCTAGATGTGCCTAGCCAGGGTGTGGGGTGTGTTGGTGCAGTACCTGTGACGTCCTGGCTTGTCCAGGGCGCCACATTCCCCCTTAGTAAAATGCAGACCGTCCGCGGGCTGCCCGTTCATCACCAGTTTTACAAACTGAAAAAGATATAAAACGGTAAACATGTAAAACAAGAATTTTTTTTTTCAATCTTCCTACATCGGGAGGCACATTTCTTAAACGTTACCAAACATTTTTAATAAATAACGGTTACGGCTTCCACTCTTCTCCCTCCCAAGCAACCTGGCCCTGATGCTGCCCCTAAGCAAATGGGCAGCACCCCTCGACCCCAGTCCAGCACCAAGTTGCCCGAGCGGGTTCTGTCTCTTTCAGGGGACCCACGTCCATGGGGAACCCCTGAACCCCCGGAGGATCGCCACCGGTTACAGTAGTGGCGGGCCTGGGCCATCACTTTCCTCCAGGCCCATCCTCACAAAACTGCCTCTCCGGAGGCGGTAACGGATTAAGCCAAACATTTCTATTTACATGCCACTGAGTTTGTGGTTGCCCTTCAAGTTCTCGGGCTTGTCCGTAGCAGTTTCTACGCATGTTTCCAGACAGTCCCCACGGGGACAACAGTTGCCGGCAACGGCCGGTTTAATCACGGTTGTAAATCAGGTGACATCTTCGGTTAATCATTCTTATCATTCAGAACTTTCTAACTGTACTGGTGGTCCCAACGGGGACAACTTCTGACAACGGTGGACCGCTGACTTACAGTATCCACGGTGTCGGCCAGGGGAGGGGGCTGGGTAGATACTCGGGCCTCTTGACTGCCCCTCATCTTCGCATCCAGCGCGAACCAACCCCTCTCCCCGCAGTGCCTGGTGTACTGCACCAAGTCTCCCGGCATCAGGTTGCGGCCCGGGTGATCTTCCGGCAGATGGGCATTTACGTCCCGTTGGGCCACAAAAACTTCGGCCTCCAGGCCCGGCTCATATATAAAACCATAGCCCCGACGGACGTCAAACCTCCTCACTTGCCCTTCATAGAGCGGGTCCCGGACACGGAAGGTTCGCTTGGCGGAGGCTTTCCTTCTCCCGGATCGTGCGGGCCACCAGCTCCGCCTTCCTTCGCTCCCTCTCGGCAATTTCTTGGCCCAGCGGGGTCTGTCCTCTGTCCCAGTAGGGGGCTACTGTGGGCCCCGGCGCACGGGTCAGGCCCCGCGAGACCTCCTTCACGATGCTCAGGACTGGCATTCTGGGGGGAAGGTCCCGCGGTGTCATGGCCTGGGGTGCTGTTCTGCAGCAGCAACCCGGCGCGGCCTCAGCCGAGGCATGGGGGATGGGCACAGGGGTCGTCTCCCGCTGGACCTCCTGCACGGAGCGGTCTGTTGGCACCGGTTCAGGGGGAGTCTCCACAGGTGCCTCCGGTTCGGACTTTGGCACTTTCCACGGGAGCGGCTCCGAGCGGTCACGGGCCCCGGCTGCAGGTCGGTCCGCCTGGGCGGATGGGCGGGGTACCGCTACCGGTGGTGGTGGTAGCGGGCCTAGTGGCGGGGCAGCAGCAGCCAACACGGGTAGCGGGGGAGCTAGCAGGGCGAGCGGGTGTAGACCGGGTCCCTCGGCCGCGATGACCGACCCACTAGGGGTACAGGGGCGTGGGTCACTTACCCTCTCTTCCAAGACTCGCTCCACCTCGCATCTCCGTATGGCCACCACCACTTCCGCCATGTCGGCCTCCCACTCCTCCAAGAAGAGTTGCATCCTGATCTGCAGCCGCTGTTGGAGCTGGACGGTCCGGACCTCCACCCACGCCGCGGTTCCAGGCACGGGGCTACGGTGCTGCGGGACGGCTGGTACATTGCTGCAGCGGCCTCTTCCAGGAACCAACAAAAAGATGGCCGCAGGGTCCTGGCGTCCCTGCTTTTATAGCCTCCGGCTACATGCGGCCAGACGCCATACGTCCCCCGTAGTCTTTTTCCGGCTCCTCCTCTATCGGGGCGGGGTTTTGGCCTTCGCGCCTCCACTACTCGGGAAGACGCTCGAGTGGGGACTTTTCGCGCCCAAAATGGCGGCTTCTCAAAATTTTCGGCCGGACACCTCCGGTGGTCACAAGGCGCACCTCTACCAGATGGCAGAGCGGTAAGATCCTGTTCGTGACGCCAAGTTGTCGCGGGCGGAGGAGGGGACGCTGCGCTCACCACGCTCGGGTCCGGCGCTACTGCTGCTTCGCTTGCTACTCGGTGGCTCGAGCGGTGGGCCAGATCCGGGGACTCGAGCGGCGCTCCTTACCCGTGAGTGAAAAGGGGAATGGTGTTGGGGATTTATTGTCCGTGACACCACCCACGGTTGTGGTGAGGTTGTGACACCACCGCTGCTCTGGACGGGGATCCCGGGAGCGATGACAGGGAGCAGCTTGGATGTTGGTTCTCCCCTCCGTGGGTAGGGGGGTTGGTTGTCACGGGGCCCGATGAGGGGGTAGGGATGGATTGGATGGCAGGCGGGTTACGGGGCCTGGTGAGGTGCAGGGTCGCGGGGGCAGCGCTGTGCCGCATGGCACGGTGGTACTCACTCAGCCAGTAATTCACACGGAGTCTCTGGTCAAACAAACGGCTGGATGGACGGGTCCCACAGGCGGCTGCGGTTGTTTCTGCTCCCGGTAGGTTGATGGTGACTGCCTTTCCCTGCACCTGTGTTGTGTTATGGTTCCAATGGCTTCCCACTGGTAACCCGCTCCCCAAGCTTGGATGGATGCTGAAGGAGCCCCTTTTGCCCACAGGCTCTGGCCCTGGGAACTGTAGCCTTGGCGGTGACTGTGTTTCCCTCTACGGTGTGAGCTGTTGCCTTCAATCGGGTCTTGACTGCTGGGAAACCCCGGAGGTTCCCTTTGCTAACGGATTTGACCAGTTTAACGGCGACTCCTAGCCTGGTCAGGGTCCGTAAGCCCTGCCGGATGGGGCTGGCTTCTCTTTACTCTCTGATCCGGTACCGCCGGGCCACCGCCCGTCCACGGTCCATACGGTTTGCTCCAATCAGCCTCTCCTGCAGACGGTCACCACCGTCTGCCAACCTTGCTGTTCCGTCCGGGCCACACACCCGGACGCCTTCAGTCTCCTCTACTACCACTTCCTTCTTCTACCACTCTCAACTCCAACTCTCCACTAACTGACTGCTTTTCCCGCCTCCAAGACTGTGAACTCCTCGGTGGGCGGGACCAACCGCCTGGCCCACCCCCTGGTGTGGACATCATCCCCTGGAGGAAGGCAACAAGGATTTTGTGTTTGACCTAGATGTGCCTAGCCGGGGTGTGGGGTGTGTTGGTGCAGTACCTGTGACGTCCTGGCTTGTCCAGGGTGCCACATAGGCAACACCCCTTTGGTTAAAAAAAATCATAAAAATTAGCACTAAGTTAAAAAGTCTTTATCTCTGGATTTGTATGGTAGATAAAAAAACAAACAAACAAACAAAAACAAAACAAAAAATGGAATAATCTGTGGAGCAGCAGTAATAAAATAAGGCAAAATATGTCCACTTTTATTCTGGTTGTAGATCGTCTTCATAGATTTTAAAATTGTTTTAAAGAGTAAGCAAACTTTTTTCCTGAGATAATTATCCATAAGTCTTTACAAAATGATGAACTTTTGCAATATACAATACCTTGAAAAAGTACTCATACCACATGAACTTTTCCACATTTGTTTTGTTAAATGCATTTTATTTGGGTTTTATGTGATTAATTGACACATAGTAGCAAGTATTTTTGATATAAAAATTAAATGATATTTTTTTTTCTAAATATTAAAAAAAAATAAGTCTGAAAATGTTGATGTGCATTTGTATTCAGCCCCCTGTACTCTCATACCTGTAAATAAAATCCTGAGTGGCTATTTGCCTCCAGAGGTCACTTAATTAGTACATTGAGTCCTTTGTGTAATTTCTCAGTATAACTACAGCTGTTCTGTGAAGGCCTCAGAGGTTTGTTTAAGAACATTAGAGATCAAACAGCATCATGGAAACCAAACAACACACCGGACAGATCAGGGATAAAGTTGTGGAGTAGAGAAAAGCAAAAAAATACCCCAAACTCTAAACAGCTATTGGAGCACTGTTCAATTCATCAACCAAAAATGGAAGGAGTACGGCACAACTGCAAACCTAGCAGACATGGCCATCCACCTTAACCTACATCCGAAGAAAGAGAGAACTAATTAGAGAAGCAGCCAAAAGGGGAATGGTCACTCAGTAGGAACTGCAGAGATCACAGCTCAGCCAGTGCACTATATATTCCCAGTGTTGTCTATGCCCCTCAGTTCTGTCTATGTCCCCCAATGTTGTTTATGCCTCCAGTGCTGTCTTCCTTCCAGTGCTGTATATGCCCTCAGTGTTATATATGCCCCTCAATGAGGTCTATGCCTCCAAGTAATGTCTATACCCCCTTTGCTGTCTATGCTCTCCAGTTCTGTCAATGTCTCCTACTGCTGTGTCCCCCAGTGATGCCTTTGACCCCCAGGGAACTGGGAACTGCATAGATCACAGCTTAGCCAGTGCAGTATATGCCCCCAGTGTTATCTATGCCCCCCAGTGATGTCTATGCCCCCCAGTGATGTCTATGCTCCTCAGTGATGTCTATGCCCCCCAGTGATGTCTATGCCCCCCAGTGATGTCTATGTCCACAGTGCTGTATATGCCCCTCAGTGATGTCTATGCTGTCCAGTAATATCTATCCCCCTCAGCTGTCTATTCTCGTAAAGTTGTCTATGTCCCTCAGTGCTGTTTATGTCACCCAGTGCCATATATGTCCTTGGGAACTGCATAGATCACAGCTCAGCCAGTACAGTATATGTCCCTAGTGTCTCCTATGATGTATATGCCCCCAGGGTCTCCTATGATGTATATGCCCCCAGTGTCTCCTGTGATGTATATGCCCCCAGTATCTCCTGTGATGTATATGCCCCTAGCATCTCCTGTGATGTATATGCTCCCTGTGTCTCCTATGATGTATATGCCCCATTGTCTTCTGTGATGTATATACCCTCAGTGTCTACTGTGATGTATATTCCCCTAGTATCTCCTGTGATGTATATGCCCCCAGTATCTCCTGTGATGTATATGCCCTCAGTGTCTCCTGTGATGT
Organism: Anomaloglossus baeobatrachus; assembly: GCF_048569485.1. Classification (NCBI taxonomy): domain Eukaryota; kingdom Metazoa; phylum Chordata; class Amphibia; order Anura; family Aromobatidae; genus Anomaloglossus; species Anomaloglossus baeobatrachus. The sequence continues at coordinate 674,574,910 of NC_134356.1, read as the reverse complement.
ATATGCCCCCAGTGCCTACTGTGATGTATATTCCCCTAGTATCTCCTGTGATGTATATGCCCCCAGTGTCTCCTATGATATTTATGCCCCCAGTGTCTCCTATGATGTATATGGATTACAAAACGTATTATCACAGAGTTGACTGCGCTCCAAACTGAGACAAATCTGGAAAAATAATCGTGAGAAGCAGCATGATCAATATCACCTAACATCACAGCTGCACCAAAGAGAAGAAGCTCCAGTCACCACAGTAAGGGAGAGTCTATTCATTGATTGACCAAATATAGCAGGGTCACTTTAAAGTTCAGGATATGATGGTAGAATTTTCCAACTGGCCCTTGGCAGAAAAAAGGTTCCCCACCCATGCTCTAAGGAGTCTTGATGGCTGCATGCAGTTTCACTTTTGGCAGCTGGTGACCAGATAGCAGAAAATGCAGAGAGCAGAGCCGACGTCTGCCTCCGCGATGGAGCTTACAACTCAGATATCACGAGGCTGTGCTGCACTTAGCAGAAGAGGCAGAGATAAGGGCACCTTTGCTTTGTTCTCCTGCAATACTCTTAATCTGCATTGTGTTATTAACATCGGGCGATCGCTGCGGCAGACGCAGCTATTTGTGTCCTAGGACCCAGCATTCTGCACCTTGACATTGCTGAGATGTGGCCAGCCATTCTCACAGTGACAGGTATACAATCTATACTGTGTCCTGACTGCTGCTGTTCAGCGTCAGGACCTCCCAACATGGCTGGAAAGTGATAGTTGACAACTGACGTAGTCCACGCGTTTCGCAGCAAGACAGTACAGTAACCGTGCTGCCACCCAGGAGAAGTGATCCCATAGCCAACAACACAGCACAAACATAAAGTGGTATACAAACAATGCTACTTATTCAATATATTCATTGCTGTGTATTGTATTTCTCTTCCTAGGTGGAAGGTTTGACTTTCCTTGTATTTTGTCCTTTCCTCCTCCCTGTAGCTCTGTGATGTCAGCATTCCCCGCCCTTCTTCTCCATGTAGTGTGTTATCAGCCATCTTCATGTCACATGTATACTCTCTGAGATAATTCTGTATACTCTCTGAGACGATTCACTCTTTTAACCTGCCACTTTTATCATCATTACAAGATTTTCAGTTAAAACATTCATCTTTTCCTGGAGTTATGTCGCCCAAGGAAGGGGGTACTTGATCCCAGGTGGTTGCAAACAGGAATGTCAATTTGGTGGCCGTTGCCAGGTCCCGTGCCCTCGGGGCGCTTAATAAAAGGGGAGTATTTACAGGGGATAATAGAGTTAAAATGTTCGTGATGCCACCTGTGGGTTGCGGTTAAGAATGGAGAATTACCGCTGCTCAATGTGGGTACTCCCAGGGATGGTGGTAGTGGCAGCTATGGAGGTAGGCCCTCCGCAGGTAGGGCTGTGCTTGGGAAGTGTATGGTGTATAATGATGGAGACCACACCAGGATAACTTTAACAGTCTCTACTCACATGGACCTTCGGCCTGCTGGTTCCAGTCCCAGGAGGACCAGTGCCAATGTAGTGACCCAGGTTGTTCTGTCTCCAGCACTCTCTGTAGATTGAGTCCCCGTAGTGTGGAGCGTTTGGGAACCCGACTGTCCCTTTTGGGGTACAGTCTCCTTCTCCGTACGGCAGACCCTGTGTGGAGGTAAGTGTCCGAACCCCGATCCTAATTTACTGCTGATGCCCCCGGATTATTTGGTTCAATGAAGTCCGTGAAGGTGCCTCACCGGGCAGGTATTTATCAAACTGTTTAAAACTTGACATTTGACCTAGGGCCCTGTTCGTGTTCTGGTCACAGCGAAATCTCAGTACCCATCCTGGCGACCTCTCTCCTGTGCCCCGGGGTCACCATTACATGGACCCAACTTAGACACGTCCGCACACCTCTCCTGTGTGCTCCCGACTCCTCAGACTGACACTGACTGACTGACCCCTCCCACCAGGCTGGCTATACCCAGGGACTCATTCCCATGGCGACCTTTACTTTACTTGCTTGTGTTTCAAAACCTATACATCCGAGCTGACAACTGAAGGTATGTATAGAATCAGCCTGATAATGCCAGTATAGCACTGGCTTTAGGTTATATAGAAAATCCTGCTGATTGGTGCGCTTTAAGTTTCTTCAGTGAACTTACATGTCAATTTTCTTCAACTTTTCCCATCAGAATATATATATATATATATATATACAGTTAGGTCCAGAAATATTTGGACAGTGACACAAGTTTTGTTATTTTAGCTGTTTACAAAAACATGTTCAGAAATACAATTCTATATATAATATGGGCTGAAAGTGCACACTCCCAGCTGCAATATGAGAGTTTTCACATCCAAATCGGAGAAAGGGTTTAGGAATCATAGCTCTGTAATGCATAGCCTCCTCTTTTTCAAGGGACCAAAAGTAATTGGACAAGGGACTCTAAGGGCTGCAATTAACTCTGAAGGCGTCTCCCTCGTTAACCTGTAATCAATGAAGTAGTTAAAAGGTCTGGGGTTGATTACAGGTGTGTGGTTTTGCATTTGGAAGCTGTTGCTGTGACCAGACAACATGCGGTCTAAGGAACTCTCAATTGAGGTGAAGCAGAACATCCTGAGGCTGAAAAAAAGGAATTGACTGGTGAGCTTGGGAACTCAAAAAGGCCTGGGCGTCCACGGATGACAACAGTGGTGGATGATCGCCGCATACTTTCTTTGGTGAAGAAGAACCCGTTCACAACATCAACTGAAGTCCAGAACACTCTCAGTGAAGTAGGTGTATCTGTCTCTAAGTCAACCTTAAAGAGAAGACTCCATGAAAGTAAATACAAAGGGTTCACATCTAGATGCAAACCATTCATCAATTCCAAAAATAGACAGGCCAGAGTTACATTTGCTGAAAAACACCTCATGAAGCCAGCTCAGTTCTGGAAAAGTATTCTATGGACAGATGAGACAAAGATCAACCTGTACCAGAATGATGGGAAGAAAAAAGTTTGGAGAAGAAAGGGAACGGCACATGATCCAAGGCACACCACATCCTCTGTAAAACATGGTGGAGGCAACGTGATGGCATGGGCATGCATGGCTTTCAATGGCACTGGGTCACTTGTGTTTATTGATGACATAACAGCATACAAGAGTAGCCGGATGAATTCTGAAGTGTACCGGGATATACTTTCAGCCCAGATTCAGCCAAATGCCGCAAAGTTGATCGGACGGCGCTTCAAAGTACAGATGGACAATGACCCCAAGCATACAGCCAAAGCTACCCAGGAGTTCATGAGTGCAAAAAAGTGGAACATTCTGCAATGGCCAAGTCAATCACCAGATCTTAACCCAATTGAGCATGCATGTCACTTGCTCAAATCCAGACTTAAGACGGAAAGACCCACAAACAAGCAAGACCTGTGTCACGCTCTCCGGGTCCCCTGCTCTGCTCCCCGGCTCACCTGCCACGCTCCCCGGCTTCCCTGCTTCGCTCCCCGGCTCCTCTGTCAGACATCCCCCGCTCCACGGTCTCCAGCCTCCATCACCTGCGGTCCCCAGGCGGCCCGGTCCCCGCTCCCGGCGCCCGTCGGCAGCCCTGCTCCAGGCCGGCTCCCCTGCTTCCTATACACCGCTCCCTGCCCTGGCTTGTGGCACCCGGGCCTCGCGCATGCGCATTAGGGCGCGCGCGCGGTCATTGACCCTCTCTTAAAGGGCCAGCGTCCACTGACAGGAAATTGAACACACAGGTACAGGGTATAAAGGGGTTTAATGTCCAAGTGGGCGGGGCCTGTTCTTCGTGTTTCCTAAGCTAGGAGTCAGGTCTCCTTGTGTCTCTGTGATATACTTACCTATCTCTCTTCTAGAGCCGCTCCTGCCTCGCCATCTGGTCCTGCCGATTCCCGAACCCCGAACGCTGACTATCTGCCATTCCGTCAGTCCGTACCATCTCTGATCCCTGTGGTGACCCGTCCTCTCGCTCCATCGGTTCCGGACTCTGCCTGACAACATCTCGGCCTCCAAACCTGAGCTCCGTCACCTGGACTACCATCAGTGACTCCGTGGTCCCAGGGACTTCTCCATTCCACTCTTTTGCACGGACTGTCCTGCTACCCGTAGTGCTCCGGCTACCGGACCCCTTGCCTTCATTAAGGTGTTCGGCCCAGTGGATCCACCTCCTGGGTCTGCCCGTCCACCTTGCCCTAACAGTAAGAACAGGCCATGGATCCCGCCCAAGTACTAGCGGCCTTGCAGGAGGAACTCACACGCCAGCGTGAGACCCAGACCCGCATGCTGAACTTCATGTCTTCTGTGGACGCCCGCCTGAACACGCTGCAAGCGTCGGTCACATCTTCGGCATCTCGAGCTTCCACTGTACAATCCACGACCACAGCTCCCGTGGCAGCCTCCTCGGATGCTTCCAGACTTCGTTTGGCCTCACCACCCCGGTACGCTGGAGATCCCAAGACCTGCAAGGGTTTCATCAATCAATGCTCTCTTCATTTCAAGCAGCTGCCGCACTTGTTTGCCTCCGACCAAGCCAAGGTCGCGTTCATGATGTCCCATCTAGAGGGTGAGGCGCTGGCCTGGATGAACCCCTTGTGGGAGAAGGAGGATCCGGTGACCACCAACATCCAGGAGTTCCTGCAGGCATTTCGTGGCACCTTTGACGAGCCCGGACGCGCCTCCGCGTCTGCCTCATCTCTCCTCCGGCTACGTCAGGGGACTCTGACGGTGGGTCAATATGCCATCCGTTTTCGCACCTTGGCGTCGGAACTCGGGTGGAACAATGAGGCTCTAACCGCCGCCTTCTGGGAAGGCCTCTCGGGTCGTATCAAAGATGAGCTGGCTGGTCGTGACGTGCCGTCCACCCTGGATGCCCTGATTGCCCTAGCGACTCGAGTGGATCTACGTTTTCAGGAACGATCCAAAGAGGTGTCCCGTGAGAGACGTCCGATACGGCATTCCTCTCCTCCGCAGAAGCCCGCCGTACTTCAGTCAACGTCATCTGGTGTCTTCGTCCACGAGCCCATGCAGATCGACCGTTTGCGGCAGTCCGAACAACGCCGAGCAGAACGGCTCGCCAAGGGTCTCTGCTTCTACTGCGGAGAGGGCACACACCTTCTACGCTCCTGTCCAGAGAGGCCGGGAAACTCCAAAGCCTAGGGTTGGTAGGAGAGGCCACCCTAGGTGCTGGGATTCTCTCAGACCCGGTTACGTGGACTGTTCAGGTGACAACTGGAGAGACGCGGTTCACGGCCGAGGCGTACCTCGATTCCGGGGCAGCAGGCAATTTCATCCAGCAGGCCACGGTGGACAAGTACCAGGTGCCTGTTACTCCACTCGACAATCCCCTAGTGATTGCCTCTGTGGATGGGAGACCCCTCTCTGACACCATCTCGTGGATCACCAAGCCGGTGGAACTGCGTATCGGTGCCCTGCACACCGAGAACATCGCTCTCTATGTCCTCCCACACATGTCCCATCAAATCCTGCTGGGACTCCCCTGGTTACGGACACACGAACCCTCAGTCAGCTGGGGTACTGGTGAAATCACCCGATGGGGCTCCTCTTGCCACGAGAACTGTCTGAAGACTATTCAACCCATCCGACGACCTCCGGTTCCAGAGTCCCTACCGGGACTGCCCTCGGCCTATTGGTCCTTCGCGGACGTCTTTGATAAAAAGGAGTCAGAGGTACTGCCGCCACATCGTCCTTACGATTGTGCCATTGACCTGCTCCCGGGAACTACACCACCTCGAGGACGGATATATCCGCTGTCTCCTGCCGAAACAAGGGCCATGTCTACCTACATCACAGAGAACCTGGCAAGGGGATTCATTCGGAGATCCTCCTCTCCTGCTGGAGCAGGCTTCTTCTTCGTTAAGAAGAAAGAGGGCGACCTACGTCCATGCATTGACTACCGGGGATTAAACCAAATCACCGTGAAAAATAAATACCCCCTGCCGCTCATCCCCGAATTGTTTGATCGGCTTAGAGAAGCGCGTGTGTTTACCAAGTTGGATCTTCGGGGTGCCTACAACCTGGTCCGCATCCGCTCTGGGGACAAATGGAAGACCGCGTTCAATACTCGCGATGGGCACTATGAATACTGTGTGATGCCCTTCGGCCTGTGTAACGCACCAGCAGTATTTCAGGAATTGGTGAACGACGTGTTCCGGGACCTTCTCTACATCTGTGTGGTGGTGTATCTTGATGACATCCTGGTCTTTTCTCCGGACCTCCAGACCCACAGAGAGAATGTGCAGCTGGTACTACGAAGACTGAGGGAAAATCGTCTGTACGCCAAGTACGAGAAGTGTGTCTTCGAGCAGTCTTCTCTTCCCTTCCTGGGTTACGTAATCTCCGATACCGGACTGCAGATGGATCCGGAGAAGGTCTCTTCCATTCTCAACTGGCCCCCTCCTTCTGGACTGAAGGCAATCCAACGCTTTCTGGGATTCGCTAACTATTACCGTCAGTTCATCCCTCACTTCTCGGCTCTGACTGCACCTCTCTCCGCCTTGACCAAGAAGGGGGCTAATCCAAAGGACTGGTCACCTGCGGCCGACGCCGCGTTTGGCTCTCTGAAGCGGGCATTTGCTTCCTCCCCTGTGCTCCACCGTCCGGAGTTAAACCGACAGTTCACCTTGGAGGTGGATGCCTCCTCCTCGGGAGCCGGAGCAGTGCTCATGCAGAAGTCCTCCTCCGGGAAGCTGGTGACTTGCGGTTTTTTCTCCAAGAGCTTCTCAGCGCCTGAACGCAACTACACCATCGGTGACCAAGAGCTATTGGCAGTCAAACTGGCTCTGGAGGAATGGCGCTACCTTCTGGAGGGAGCAGTGTACCCCGTGATCATTTACACGGACCACAAGAACCTGGAATACCTGCGGTCCGCTCAGCGACTGAACCCACGGCAAGCCAGGTGGTCCTTGTTCTTTGCCAGGTTCGATTTCCAGCTCCATTTCCGACCTGCGGACAAGAATGTACGAGCAGATGCCTTGTCCAGGTCATTCATGCCCATGGAGCAGGAGGAGGAGACATCCCAGCCCATCATCTGCCCTAGTAAAATCATTCCGGTGGCCCCTGTCACCCTGGCCCAGATACCGCCCGGGAAGACCTATGTCTCTGAGACTGACAGGCAAAAAGTGTTGCACTGGGGCCATGCCTCGAAAATAGCCGGTCATGCTGGTCAGAAGAGAACATGGAGTACGATTGTACGTCATTACTGGTGGCCATCCCTTCGTACGGACGTCGCTTCTTTTGTCTCAGCCTGCTCCTCTTGTGCCAGGAACAAGACGCCCAAACATCTGCCATATGGCCGTCTTCTGCCTCTGCCTATACCCTCAGTTCTGTGGCAACACATTGCAATGGACTTCATTACGGACTTGCCCCTGTCCTCCGGACACACAGTCATATGGGTCGTGGTGGTCGGTTCTCCAAAATGGCTCATTTCGTCCCTATGGCTGGACTGCCCTCAGCCCAGGAACTCGTTTACAGCACATCTTCCGGTTGCATGGCTTTCCATCACACATTGTGTCCGACAGAGGAACTCAATTCACCTCCCGCTTCTGGAGGGCTCTCTGCAAACATCTGGGAGTGACTCTGGACTTTTCTTCAGCCTACCATCCTCAGTCGAATGGCCAAGTGGAACGAGTCAATCAGATCTTGACCTCCTTCTTACGTCACTACGTCAACGCCCATCATGACGACTGGTCCACGCTTCTTCCTTGGGCTGAATTCTCCCATAACCACCACGTCAGTGAGTCCTCCTCCAGCTCTCCCTTCCATGTCGTTTACGGACTTCAGCCTTCCGTCCCATTACCTGTTTCCTCTTCCTCGGATGTCCCTGCTGCTGATGCTGTAGCCCGTGACTTTGCAACAATTTGGGACTCTGTCAAGGCGTCTCTTGCCCGTCGGCAGCCCTGCTCCAGGCCGGCTCCCCTGCTTCCTATACACCGCTCCCTGCCCTGGCTTGTGGCACCCGGGCCTCGCGCATGCGCATTAGGGCGCGCGCGCGGTCATTGACCCTCTCTTAAAGGGCCAGCGTCCACTGACAGGAAATTGAACACACAGGTACAGGGTATAAAGGGGTTTAATGTCCAAGTGGGCGGGGCCTGTTCTTCGTGTTTCCTAAGCTAGGAGTCAGGTCTCCTTGTGTCTCTGTGATATACTTACCTATCTCTCTTCTAGAGCCGCTCCTGCCTCGCCATCTGGTCCTGCCGATTCCCGAACCCCGAACGCTGACTATCTGCCATTCCGTCAGTCCGTACCATCTCTGATCCCTGTGGTGACCCGTCCTCTCGCTCCATCGGTTCCGGACTCTGCCTGACAACATCTCGGCCTCCAAACCTGAGCTCCGTCACCCGGACTACCATCAGTGACTCCGTGGTCCCAGGGACTTCTCCATTCCACTCTTTTGCACGGACTGTCCTGCTACCCGTAGTGCTCCGGCTACCGGACCCCTTGCCTTCATTAAGGTGTTCGGCCCAGTGGATCCACCTCCTGGGTCTGCCCGTCCACCTGGCCCTAACAACCTGAAGGCTGCGGCTGTAAAGGCCTGGCAAAGCATTAAGAAGTTGGAAACCCAGCGTTTGGTGATGTCCATGGGTTCCAGACTTAAGGCAGTGATTGCCTCCAAAGGATTCGCAACAAAATATTGAAAATAAAAATATTTTGTTTGGGTTTGGTTTATTTGTCCAATTACTTTTGACCTCCTAAAATGTGGAGTGTTTGTAAAGAAATGTGACAATTCCTACAATTTCTATCAGATATTTTTGTTCAAACCTTCAAATTAAACGTTACAATCTGCACTTGAATTCTGTTGTAGAGGTTTCATTTCACATCCAATGTGGTGGCATGCAGAGCCCAACTCGCGAAAATTGTGTCACTGTCCAAATATTTCTGGACCTAACTGTATATAAAATGAATGAGAGTTAAGCAAGTAGTGTTTTCGCAGGATCTGAAGTTCTCATCTGCTTCTATATATATAAGTTATAAATAGTCAAGAGAAAAACTGTGTATACCATTCTGTGAATTTCCATATCAGGAAATAGTAAAAAAAAAAACCAAACATCTGGTTGAAAGTAGGTCTGAAAATTCTGATAATAAAACCAGCGATGGAACACATGAAAAAGAGATAGCATTATTTGTTTTTCAAAAACAAGGCCACAATGCAGAAGCAGTGTGTGAAAAATTAAATACACCCTTACAGATTTCATAGGAACGGAACAGGTGCTGATAATAAAATGCAATTAATAAATTGTTCATGGGCAAATATGTACAATTCTATAAAAGCAGAAGTTTTGAGAGTTTGCTGGTCTGGAGAATTAAGACAAATGTAAACAGAATGTCAAAGCAGTCAATGATTTTTGAAGGGTTATAAAGCTATTTCCAAACAATTTGGAGTTATTAAAAAGTGGATAACTGGATGCCAACATAGAAAGACATAAGCAATGATCTTAGAGACACAATTGTTTTCTGCCCATCAATCTGAAATTTCCTAACAATTTCAAGTTCATCATTCTACAGTAAGAAAATGCATTAAAAATGTAAAACATTTAAGACAATTGACAAGTTCTCCAGTGACCGGATATCCCAAGATAAAACTGTGCAATGATCATCAGCAAATGTGTAAAATTCAATAAAAGCAGAAGTTTTGACAGTTCGCTAGTTTGGAGAAGTAAGACAAATCGTAACAGAATGCAAAGTAGCTAATAATTTGTGAAAGGTTATAAAAACATTTCCAAGTAATTTGGAGTTATTAAAAAGTGGATAACAGGTTGTCAAAGTAGAAAGACATAAGCAATGATCTGAAAGACATAATTGTTTCTGGCCATCAATCTGCCATTTCCTAATAATTTGGAGTCCATCATTCTACAGTAAGAAATGTTATTCAAAACTGCAAAACATTTAAGACAATTGAGAGTTCTCCCATGACCGGACATCCCAAGATAAAACTGTGCAATAATCATTATTAAGTGTTCATCAGCAAATATGTACAATTCAATAAAAGCAGAAGTTTTGGCATGTCGCTGGTCTGGAGAATTAAGACAAATGTTAAGAGAATGTCAATGATTTTTGAAGGGTTATAAAGCCATTTCCAAATAATCTGGAGTTATTAAAAAGTGGATAACAGGTTGCCAACGAAGAAAGAAATAAGCAATGATCTTAACGACAGAATTGTTTCTGCCCATCAATCTGCAATTTCCTAACAATTTGGAGTTCATCATTCTTCAGTAAGAAAATTTATTTAAAAAGGAAAAACATTTAAGACAGTTCTCCAATGACCGGATATCCCAAGATAAAACTGTGCAATAATCATCAGCAAATGTGTACCATTCAATAAAAGCAGATGTTTTGGCACGTTGCTGGTCTGGAGAAGTAAGACAAATCGTAACAGAATGCCAAAGTAGCCAATGATTTTTGAAAGGTTATAAAAACATTTCCAAGTAATTTGGAGTTATTAAAAAGTGGATAACAGGATGTAAAAGTATAAAAGCCATAAGCAATGATCTCAAAGACATAATTGTTTCTGCCCATCAATCTGCCATTTCCTAACAATTTGGAGTCCATCATTCTAAAGTAAGAAATGTTATTCAAAACTGTAAAACAAACAATTGAGAGTTCTCCCATGACCGGACATCCCAAGATAAAACTGTGCAATGTGTTCATCAGCAAAATATGTACAATTCAATAAAAGCAGAAGTTTTGGCATGTCGCTGGTCTGGAGAATTAAGACAAATGTTAACAGACTGCCAATGATTTCTGAAGGGTTTTTGAGAATTGACAGTTCTCAAATGATTGGACATCCCAAGGTAAAACTGTGCAAGGATCAGAGAAATTACAAAAAAACCTCAAGAGCTAAAGCTCAGTCTCTAAAGGCCTCAGAATGTTACAGTTCATGTTAGAAAAAGTCCTGGACACAGCATATTGTAAAATAGTGAAATAGAACAGACTGCAAAACTGAAAAACTGAAAAGGCTAAAGGTATTTATAAAGTGCACAATTTCTAAAACATTCAAGTACAGTTTTCGATATTTATCTTCTAATTTGCCTTGCCTTCACCAAACAATCCGCCTTTCATCCGCTCCTTTCTCTCTAGGTTGTGTAATTAGATTAGTGTTTTCCTGGAAGGACATTAGAATTGTTACTCAAGAGCAGAAGAGGGAAAATCACTGCAGACGCCTCCGACACTTCACAGTCAGGGGGACGCCCAGTGGGCACCGGGTACCGCAGCATGAAAGCAGAATGACGCTGACCATTCACAGTGATTCCTCCAGTATACGGCCGTCCACTGAATGCTTTATATGCCTTATACTTACCCTCTGCAGCACTTAAAGGGGATGTCTGAGCAGTGACACTGCTGATGACCCATCTTAAAGGGAATATATCATCAATAACACTTTTCGTTCTTAAAATAAAGATACATTTTCATTTTTCTAATCTGTTTTAATTCTCTGATTGTAGATTCTTATTTATATTTTCTGTGTGTGATCCAGGGCACAGCCATGTTTCTCTGCATTATAGGGCAATTAGTCTGGAGATGACTCATTCATAGGCTTTGAGGGAGAGGAGGCGAGCTGTGACATACTGTATATAGAGATGTTATCAGTCATTGAACAGGAGAAGGAGGAGAGCTGTGATATCATCTATTGTGAATGGTGAATCCTGTGTTATCTACTGTATATAGAGATGTTATCAGTCATTGAACAGGAGGAGGAGGAGGTGAGCTATGACATCACCTATTGTGAATGGTGGATCCTGTCTATCTACTGTATATAGAGGTGTTATCAGTCATTGAACAGGAGGAGGAGGTGAGCTGTGATATTACCTATTGTGAATGGTGAATCCTGTGTTATCTACTGTATATAGAGATGTTATCAGTCATTGAACAAGAGGAGGAGGAGGTGAGCTGAGATATCACCTATTGTGAATGGTGAATCCTGTGTTATCTACTGTATATAGAGATGTTATCAGTCATTGAACAGGAGGAGGAGGAGATGAGCTGTGACATCAATTGTTGTGAATGATGGGTACTGTGTTATCTACTGTATATAGAGATACTATCAGTCATTGAACAGGAGGAGGAGGAGGTGAGCTGTGACACCACCTATCGTGAATGGTGGATTCTGTGTTATCTACTGTATATAGCGATGTTATCAGTCATTGAACAGGAGGAGGAGGAGGTGAGCTGTGACACCACCTATTGTGAATGGTGGATTCTGTGTTATCTACTGTATATAGAGATGTTATCAGTCATTGAACAGGAGGAGGAGGTGAGCTGTGGCATCACCTATTGTTAATGGTGGATTCTGTGTTATCTACTGTATATAGAGATGTTATCAGTCATTGAACAGGAGGAGGAGGAGATGAGCTGTGACATCAATTGTCGTGAATGATGGGTACTGTGTTATCTACTGTATATAGAGATGCTATCAGTCATTGAACAGGAGGAGGAGGAGGTGAGCTGGGACATCACCTATTGTGAATGGTGGATTCTGTGTTATCTACTGTAAATAGAGGTGTCATCCGTCTTGTACAGGAGGGGGTGAGCTGTGACATCACCTATTGTGAATGGTGGATCCTGTGCTATCTACTGTATATAGAGGTGTTATCAGTCATTGTACAGGTGGAGGAGGAGGTGAGCTGTGATATTGTGAGAATACAAAATATTTTTCTATATGCTTTTCTACTGTGAGAGTACAATATATATTTATCTAAATGGTTTTCTGTAACCAAGCTTTCTTTTGTATATGAGGAGCAAGATGGAGCCTAAAAGCCTGCAGCTGATATCTGATACATGGAAGAGTCTGTTTTCTGATTACTGCTGTGTATGACCAAAAGTATGTGTATACCAAGGTCAGCAGCTGAAGGCTGATACAAAGTAATGAAATGCAGTTGTTGACAAAGACTGACTGTATCTGCGCAGCTACATGCCAAAAAACTCTGCAAGATATGGAGTTGGAGACACAGGAGGGACGTTACAGGTTTTCTGCATATGCTTTAATATAGCCAATGGCATACTTAGGAATTTTACTTAAAGATTAACTTATTACAGTTCTATAAAAGGCTTGTGTATTTAAAAAATAAAGCACTTAGGTGTGCACCTCCTCTTACTACTGAACGAGGAGCTTATACCAGCAACATTTTGTTTGGTCTGATGTCCTCCTTGCAAGCATTCAGTAATGCTCGATTTGAGATTTCAGCAATATTCGCTGTTATGAAGGAGATTTCCGAAAACTGTGGAATTTCTCCTTATCAATATCACCTATTGTGAATGGTGAATCCAGTGCTATACAGTATACTGTATATAAAGGTGTTGTCATTGTATAGGAGGAGGAGAATGTAAGCTGTGATATCACCTATTGTGAATGGTGGGTCCTCTGTTGTCTATATTTTGGTCTCTCCTGTGGGTTATGATTATGAGTTTATTTGATATCAATAGCAAAAAATACAAAAATGTGTTTTTCTACATTTAATATTTTAACTTTTCACTTTTCCAGTATCTGAGCCATATTTGTTTTTTTTGGTGAGGTCAGCTGTCTAATTTTTTAACGGTGCCATGTAATTTACCATGTAATGGTGTAATTACCCCGTGGGTTGTTTTGCTCTCGCAATGTTTGAGCATCTGCCGGCGACTGCAGAACAGATTCAGAGGGAGACTTGTGCGGATGTCAGTCTCTCCCAGTATATTGATGTATATAGGGGGCTGGAGAGTCGGGGTCCCGATAGACTCCACATTACCACCACCACATAGAGATTCACTAATGTGGGACATGTAGTCTGTGAGCTCAAGTTTCAGAAGAGCCACCTGTTGGCCATCCATATTGGAGCAGTAAAGATGAAAGCACTAGGTGCGTTTTTTTTTATGTTTTTCTGAAGCCGGTTTCCTTGGAACAACTTTGCGGTGTCTAAATGATGCTGTTTGCCTATTACTCGATAAGTTCAAGTTTCCACTCCAAAAACTCTGCAAAAAGACTTCTTAGTCATTCTGTATCCACAAAACTGCATGACAAACTGTTACAAAAACTGTTGTGTTTCCTCTAATCCACTGTGTATGAAGCCAGCCTTGGGGTATGTGTGGCGCCCCTGCGGCTTCAGGCACCACAGGGTACTGCACCTCACCCAAGGGGTGGTATTCATCTCGGCTACAGACAAGGTCATCACCGGTAATCACCACTAACACACTCATCCAACACATAACACAGAAGTTCATCTAGTGGGACCGGGCTAGGGTAGGTGCTCGGGTGGCCATCATGAGGTATGGGACTCTTGCCCACTAGTCCAGGAATACGGGAGGCGGTGCACCTACAGGGCAAGTTAAGAGCCAGCTCTCACACCCAAGCAGTTAGCAGGAGACAGTGTCCGAGTGAGGTCGTACTCAGGAACAAGCAAGCACAGACACGGACAGTTCGGGGCCCGTGGTCTGGAACTGGAGGCTCGACCTGAGTTCTTAAGAAGGAAGGGGGATCCCAGAATTCACGGGGAGTGCAGAAGGCACCCGTGACCCGTTCCACGGCCCAGGAGCTGGGGTAGAGGGAAACCGTCAAAAGGTGATGCACAGAAGGAAACACCGACCTCGACCTCTGAAGTATCCGGGATCGGCTGAGGCCCATCACAGCGTAGCCTGGCACTCCAACGGCAGTGTGTGACCAGTGAGTAAAGAACTTGAACTGCACCCTCTGTGTTGTCCCATCACTGCCGGCGCTCGCCAAATCGCGCCCCTTCGCCATAGGCGACTACTACCACCGTCATCGTCCCTGGGGCCAAAGCTCTGCCTGTAGAGAGCGGAACCATCCGAGCTGCGTCATCATCCATGCCAGCAGAGAGACCTCCCGCAGCGGTGGCTAATAACTGGCCGTACACCACAGGTGGCGTCACAAACTACTACCCCCATCATCCCCATCCCCCAGCTTTATTGACACCACCGGGGTAACGGAACCGGGAAAGGCCACCAAGGCAACCCAGGAGAATAAACGGCGGCCCGGTAACGGGTAACCCCACACCCCGTGGTAACGGGTAACCCCAGACCCCGTGGGTGCGTCATATGTTCACACTGAGTCTTCTTGATGAATTTTTAAAGCAAAACATTTCCAAAATCAACTCTGTGTGGCTCTGTGCGGCGGGCGGCCCTGCTCTGTGTGGCAGCAGGCGGCCCTGCTCTGCGAGGCTCTGTGCGGCGGGCAGCGAGGCACAGACCACTCTGAAGATGTCGGTGTTAAGGTATTTGAAAGAATGGTGCCCAGAGTCAGCGCATGCACAGATGGAGCACTCGGCTCAAGCTTTCATCTGCACATGCGTCGACTGCGGCGGCCATTTTTTTGAAGTCCGGACTGCTGACATTTTTAGAATGGCTGTGTCTCACCGCCCGCAGCGAGCACCAGCATCGTGCAGCGTTGGCTGCCCCTGCACTGAGCAGCGCCGGCTGCCCCAGCACAGCACCGCAGCCCGCAGTGAGTATCTGGGCCCCCTCTGCACTGCCGTCAGCATCACCATACTCTTATACTGCCCCTGCCTTCTATAACCCCCACTGCCGCCCCACCTCCCCAGTAAGACACCACCGGATTATAAAATGGACCCCATTGTTTTTTACCTATTTTAATCTCTAAATTTGAGGTTCAGCTTATAATCCGGTGCGTCTTATAAAACTAAAAATATGGTAATTTACTTGCTATTTTGCATGTTTTCTTATCTTTGAGGCATTTTTGTCAACACAAAATCACATAATTCTTCATAGAACATAGAATTCCTGAATCACTTCAAAAACGGGACACAAACCCTCCATCATGATCTCAGACAAAGAAATACGAGTAAAGTGAAAAAAGAAAAAATAGCAGAAGAAGCACTAATAAAATTACAGTGGTTTTTTTTCCCAGAAATTGTATTTTAAGGCTAAGCGTAGATTTTTTTTCTAGAACGCGTAGGGTTATTTTTCGTGTGGAAATGCATAAAACGCACTACAAATTACAACTGTGTGCAGAAATATTAGGCAAATGAGTATTTTGATCTCATGATACTTTTTATACATGGTGTCCTACTCCGAGCTGTATAGGCTGAGAGCCAACTACCAATTAAGTAAATCCGGTGCTGTGCATCTCTGTGATGAGGAGGGGTGCGGTGTAATGACATCAACACACTATATAAGGGGTGCTTCATTATTAGGCAACTTCCTTTCCTTTGGCAAAATGGGTCAGAAGAGAGATTTGACGGGCTCTGAAAAGTCCAAAATTGTGCGATGTCTTGCAGAGAGATGCAGCAGTCTTGAAATTGCCAAACTTTTGAAGCGTGATCACCGAACAATCAAGCGTTTCATGGCAAATAGCCAACAGGGTTGCAAGAAGCGTGCCGGGCATAAATTGAAGAGAATCAATCGTGAAGCTGCCAGATGCCATTTGCCCCCAGTTTGGCCATATTTCAGAGCTGCAACGTTACTGGAGTATCAAAAAGCACAAGGTGTGCCATACTCAGGGACATGGAGAGATCTTGTGTGACGTATCGGAGCAGTTTGTGCCGTGATCTTTCCAGGACTCGACTTTCGTTCTCCATTGTAATTCCTTCACAGAACAATATATATCCCGGATCCCCGGCTTACACATTCTTTTATCGGATTAACGCCCTGGTTTTTTTTTCACAGTTTTATTTTTTTCCTATCTGAGGAGAACAAGGTTAATTTATAATGGAATATTCTACATCTTCATAAACAAAAAACCAGGGCGAGTTTCTGAGCCAGAGTGTGACTTTCTCCGGTCTTCAGGACCTACAAACCTTTCGAGGACAGGCAGCCGGGGATACGGCACAGGTATGTCTCATATTCCATTCAGTATTAAGAATGACTGGAAATGTTGAGGCACAAAAAGAGGCCAAAGGTCACAGACAATTTATCAGGAGCGCCTGGTCATCCAAAAGTCCCATCAGTACATCACTTGTGGGCCCTGCTGTGGTGGAGCTTGTCTGGAATACCTCTGCCAAGCTGACAATGCCTCTATCTCTACGGAAAAGGGTTATTCTGTATTCTCCGTCCTTTTACCGAGCCCCCTCCCATCTATGGTCTCCCCATCTTCATAAAAAGCCCCCTCCCATCTACTGTCTCCCTCATCCTTAAGCAGAGCCTCCATCAACTTGGCGTTTCCCTGACCTTATACACAACCCCCACCTACCTCCCACCTACCATCTCCCTCATCCTTATACAGAACCTCCTCCCACCTACTGTCTCCCCCATATAGAGAGCCACTTCCCATCTACTCTTTCTCCCTGTATACAGAACCCCCTCCCACCTATTTTATCCTCTGTCCTTATACAGAACGACCTCCTACCTACCATCTCCAACGTCCATATACAGAACCACCTCTCACCTACTGTCTCCCCTGTATATAGAGCCCCATTCCATCTACTATCTCCCTTATATACAGAGCCCCCTCCCATCTACTGTCTCCTCTGTATATAGAGCCCCATTCCATCTACTATCTCCCTTATATACAGAGCCCCCTCCCATCTACTGTCTCCCCTGTATATAGAGCCCCCTCACATCTACTGTCTCCACTGTATACAGAGCCCCCTCCCATCTACTATCTCCTCTGTATACAGAGCCCCCTCCCATCTACTGTCTCCCCTGTATATAGAGCCCCCTCACATCTACTGTCTCCTCTCTATACAGAACCCCCTCCCATCTACAGTTTCCACTATATACAGAGTCCCATCCTATCTACTGTATCCCCTCTATACAGAGCCCCCTCACATCTACTGTCTCCCCTCTATACAGAGCCCCCTTCCATCTACAGTTTCCACTGTCTACAGAGTCCCCTTCCATCTACTGTGTCCCATCTATACAGAGTCCCCTCTCATCTACTGTCTCCACTGTATATAGAGCCTCATCTCATCTACTGTCTCCCCTGTATACAGAGCGCCCTCCCTTCTACAGTCTCCCCTGTATACAGTCCTATCCCATCTACTGTCTCCCCTGTATACAGTGTCCCCTCCCATCTACTGTCTCCCCTGTATACAGAGCCCCTCCCATCTACTGTCTCCACTGTATACAGAGCCCCCTCCCATCTACTGTCTGGCCTGGATACAGAGCCCCCTTCCATTTACTGTCTCCTCTGTATATAGAGCACCCTCCCATCTATTGTTTCCACTGTATACAGAGCCCCTTCCCATCTACTGCACCCCCTGTATACAGAGCCCTCTCCCATCTACTTTCTCTCTGTATACAGAGGCACTTCCCATTAACTGCCTGTCCTGTATACAGAGCCCCCTTCTACTTTTCCCGCCATTTCAAAGATTTATTACTAAACGATGGCTAATTAATAATTGAATAATAATAAAAAAAAATCTTTAAATAAGGTGTTTCATCTATCCACTTATTCTGCAATCCCTCCTAATTATCTGTGAAATGCAGCACAGGTGTATGAATACTGACCAATCACTGTCTTCTCCGATCCTAGGTGCCGCTTCGGTCCCAAGTGATCGCTCTCCAGTTTTCCCGTCTGTGCTGCTTTCCCTGTGTAAATCCATGAGATGTAGAGCGATTTACCCCAAGAAAGTGACTTTTAGTTGATTTGTGGACCCCTGTGGGAGCCGGTTAGTCTGATATCAGGTCATGTGGCCAGGAGAGGACTGGAGCAGCGGTGGACTCCGGAGAGGATCGGGGAGTATTTTCTTAAACTGCATTACAGGGATCATTGGGATGGATTACGGAATCGGGCTGGTGAGATCTCCGTCTCTTCACCGTAATGGCCAACACTTGGGTCATATTAGATGGTGGACTTCAACTTTCTCAGTTGAACCCTCAGTACTCTTCTCTATGTACCAGGACCTCTCTCCAATCTCTCTGGACCTCGAAGCCACTAACTCTTTGCACTCTGTTCTTCTTCCATAGCTGTCATTGTCTTTCTTACGCCACGGCATGAAGCTGCCTATGAAATCCAGAGTGTTCCTGGTACATGAACTATCTTTTACACAATATCTAGAGCTCGGCGTGAATTGAGGAGTAACTCCTTCCTCCCGTACAAAATATTATTCACAAATCATTGTGTTTATACAAATTGTCTCTTCAGGGAGGAAGGAGATGAACTCTAGGGCCAGCTATTAGAAGTAGAAATCCTAAAAGTCAAAAGTGGCCCTTTAACGAGCTTTGTCATACGACTTAGGATTTATGCCAGATCAGAACCTCAATTAGCAGAAACGGTGTTTCGGAATGGTTGTCTCTCGTCAGTGCAAAGTATGAGATCTGATCTGGCTGAATGAGATGCTGTAGTGAGGTCTAAGGGGAAATCTTTTCTCCTTGTGGAGACCTGACAAGCCAATTCTGGCTGCCAATGAGGAGTCTTATATCTGCAATGCTCCTCTGTGTTTATACAATGCGGTATCATATTATTAGAAGTATTTGCAAAATTGCATGGCTTTCCTCCCACTCTGACACCTCCACTGAGCTCGGCCACCTAATGTCTCCCTTGCCTCCAGGTTACGTATCACCCCTGCTTCCCCTCCTGGCACGTTATGTGCCTCCCTCCCCAATATCCTCCAACAAATCCCTGGGTTTTTCGAAACTCTCCAACAGAACGCTATCTCCATGTTTCCCCTTTCCCAGATCTCCCACACACCCCCAGAACCTTTGCCAATGTGTCCCACCTCCCACCTGCATCCACCGCAAGACCCTTTGTCTGTACAAGGCCAAGGAATTCCTCCCGGAATCCACCTGAAAAAGCACCACAAAATCAACCCCGTAAAATGAACAAAGTGAACGGCAAATTCAAAACAAAATTGTGTGTGACGCTCTGGCCTATCAGGTCGTCACAGGGTATTGTGCAATCTGCCCTTCTACATGGTGTCCATCTCCTCCTTGGTTGCAGGTCCCTGGCCTTTGTGTTGCTAAAATCAAGCCAATCAAAAATCCTAGAAACACTCTGCACCATACCCACCAGACACACCAATGGGTAGCCTGAAGGGAATAGGGCCACCCACTTGGGTGGTTGGTTAGGGAGGGTCAGGAGTGTCAGGAGTAGTCAGTTGAGTGGTGACTCTCGAGAGGAGAGGTCACAAGTTAGTTGGAGGAGGTTAGGAGCTGGGCTCCTCGGTTACTAGATGGCAGACGTTGGTCTGGGCCTGGTAGGAGCTGGACCCCGGTCGCAGGGTATCGCGTCAAGGGCCACGAACTGCCGAGCAGGGCAGCCGGTGGCCTTGAGCTATCTCCGGGCAGGGGCCAGGGCACGGTGGGGTACGTGGACCCTAGGCCGGGAAGTAGCTTCAAGCGTCCTGGTAATTTATCCGACGAGCGCAAAGACTTCATGCTTCGTCCTCCACCCGCTCCAAAATCGGGGTACTAGCGCAACGAGGGGGATAGGACTTTCCCAATACACAGTCCAGAAAATCCCAAGCGTGAACCCTGAGAGCAAGCTCACTCTGTTAGCCATATGAGTGAGCGGGACCCGACTAGTTTTATACTACAGGGCCCAACCAGGAAAGAAAGTGCCAAAGGAAAGGTCACAGGCTAACAAGCAACACCATTGGGCACGGGATCCCAGCGTGCTCCCTCCCTGCTACAGCGGTGCTAAGAATTCCGGTTTACAAGTTGTCGGTGTCAGCGTTATTAGACTGAGTGAGTACGCAGAAACCCTTTCCTCCCCAATGGTGCTCCCCTCTCACCACCACCAAGCTCCGGACCACTTCCCCCCTACCCACGGAAGGGTTAAACACCTGGCTGCCATACCATCGCCACCGGGCATTCTCCACAGCAGCGGTGGTATTACACCTTACTACACACCGTGGGTGGCGTCACAAACTCTAACCACAAAATCCCCTGTAAATATTTCTTTTTATTTCGAGTGTCCGCGCGACCCCTCCCGGATCCGGAGACCCCTAGAACCACAGCGGACCGGGCCCGAGCAGCAGCCCGGCTGCTGGCGCTGGGGCGGTACATGTGCCCATGTTCCATCTTATGATACTTCACTTCAGGGTTCAGAAAAAAGAGTAAAAACCGTTGGCAAAGACGCTTCATGAAAAAGATCACTGGCGTCTACCTGAAGCTACTTCGCCTGGGAAAATTGAGTCGGGCGCACCAGGATCTGAGGATGTTGTGTTCAGATACCCTAAACTTATGTGTACTGCACACAGAGTTTTTCGAAGAGTTTTTGAACAGAGGTCAAAACGCAACATTTTTGGAGTTTTGAGATTTGGAGGAGAATTTGGAGAATTTCCACTCAATGGCTTTCTGCTAAGTTTTTTTATTTTTAGAGAAAACTGAGTAGAATTTTCCAGTCTATGTCTGAGAGGCACTGTGTATTTAAGGCACCCTCCCATTAGGGGAGGTGCCTGCACAACACCTTGTGTTAGTGTCCTGTCTGTCTAGTTAGTTGTTAGGTCCCGTTATCCCTGTGTCCGTCACCATTTACCTGTCTTCCCATACCTGTGTGACCCTGTCGTGCCCACCATACCTGTCCATACCCGGTCTTCTCACCTGTGCCTGCCTGCATCTGTATTGGGGATCAGCTGCCACAGTCTTGGTCACTTGTGTGGTACTGCCATTAGTTAAGCCCCCCACTAAAGGGGAAACCCGGGTTCCCCCTGTGGTCCCCCTGTGGTCCAGTGAGTCTACTAATACCGCTCGCTCCCCTACACCAGCCGCAAGCGTTACAGTGTGCACATAGAGGAGACATGGGCAACTTGTTGAGTGATTTGCAAACGCTTTCTTCTTTATTGAATATTAAATAAAACATCTGAGAGATGCCAGTAAAAGAAAAATCTAAAAAAAAAAACAGTTGAAAAATGCTCAGGAAAACCATCGCCGGTAAAAAAACATTGAAAAAGCAGTTAGATAGTGGCTAAGGAAATGCTACAAAAAGACACTTAAAAAAAAAAAAAAAAAGTAAAAGGGGTAAAAGGAAAGGGGAGCTCACCGGATCTCGGCACTCTGGTGTTGAGGCATGAGACATTGTGCGGAGATGCCCAGGTCAGGGCTGCAAGTTGCAAACGGGAAAAAACAGGTGATGATAAATTTAAAATTTAATATTTATTGTATAAAATTAAAATAAAAAAATGACAGACCACAAGATATAGCACTGGACCTAGGCGTTTCGCCTGGATGCCTTACTCATGTACTATGAAGGCACCCAGGCGAAACACGTAGATCCAGTGCCATATGTTGTGACCTGTCATATTTTTATTTTAATTTTAAATAATAAATGTGAAGTTTTATATTTATCATCAGTGGAGGAATCACCTATGTTTTCCACTAGGAAAAAAAAACTCTTCCTTTTCCTGTTGCTTCCAGAATTCTTCTGGAAATTGTCAGGGGTGCAGACAGTTGAAAAATGCACAATGTGCCTGTGTCCTCTGCGTCTCAATGTTACTAGATTCACTTCTCTGTTTCACTCAGTTAATTAAACCGAATTGATGAAATGACTCATATTTCTGTAGAAAGCAGGCGATTTTAGTTTTACATTTTTGTTTTTTCATCCGCTTCTTACAAGAGCCACCTTTTTTTCCACCCATGTAGCCGTATAAGGGCTTGTTCTGCTGTTTTGGATGACATATTTATTTTTATTTTATAAGATTGGATTTTTATTGACCAATTTTTATTTTTATATTTTCACAGAGAGGACTATTATTGACCGATTTATTATTAACAGACAGATTGGTGTGACGATACGCCACTAGGTGTCACTAGAAGCTACTAGAGACAGGGAAGTCAAACACGCCATAGGTCAGAAGACAGAAAGTCAGATAAGGTACACAGGGAGAGAGCACAGCTCGAGTCAGGGTACAAGCCAGAGATCAGAAGCCAGGAAGTCAGATAATTTACATAGGGAGTGAGCAGAGCCAGGGTCAGGGTACAAGCCAGAGGTCAGAAACCAGGAAGTCAGAGAAGGTACACAGGGAGTGAGTGGAGCCAAGGTCAGAGTACAAGCCAGAGGTCAGAAACCAGGAAGTCAGAGAAGGTACACAGGGAGTGAGCGGAGCCAAGGTCAGGGTACAAGCCAGAGGTCAGAAACCAGGAAGTCAGATAAGGTACACAGGGAGCGAGCGGAGCCAAGGTCAGGGTACAAGCTGGAGGTCAGAAGCCAGGAAGTCAGATAAGGTACACAGGGAGCGAGCAGAGCTGGGGTCAGGGTACAAGCCAGAGGTCATAAAACAGAAAGTCAGATAAGCTACACAGAGAGCAAGCAGAGCCAGGGTCAGGGTACAAGCCAGAGGTCATAAACCAGGAAGTCAGATAAGGTACACAGGGAGAGAGCAGAGCTGAGGTCAGGGTACAAGCCAGAGGTCAGAAGAGAGGAAGTCAGATAAGGTACACAGAGAGCGAGCAGAGCTGGGGTCAGGGTACAAGTCAGAGGTCAGAAATTAGGAAGTCAGAGAAACTACACAGGGAGCGAGCGGAGTCGAGGTCAGGGTACAGTATAGTAAAGAGAATCCCAGCACTCAAATTGAAGACAAGGGGGGAATTATGCAAAAGTGAATTTATTGATACACTGCAAAAGGAACCTAACCAGAGCAACAGCACCAACGTTTCGGCATAGAGCCTTTCTCAAGGTTGTTGCCTGAAAGGTGTGAAGACAATAACAATAATGAGTGCATTATATACAGGTGATACATACAATATGTACAGAATAATACAAATATACATGAAGATATACTGTGGAACGTACATCACTGGTCAGAGTAAGGAACCACGGGTCTCGAAGGACAACCGGGGGCTTGCAAATACTGGCAAGGTTCCACACGTTTTTGCAGGGTGTTTTCTTAATCATATGGAGAAGAAGATGATTAGTACAGGTATACTAACGGATTTGTGTACCAAAGGAGATAGTAATGGGCACGTGACATAGGTAAAGGCAGACAGCCGAAGCTGATATTCAAATCCGAGAGCCGGAGCTAGTATCGATACCAAAGTGAAGGAGAGGAAGAAAAGAGAGGGAGAAAGAGGGAAAGACAAAGAGAAAGAAAGAAAGAAAGAAAGAAAGAAAGGAAGAGAAAAAGAGGGAAAGAAAGAGAGTGAGAGTGAGAAAGAGAGAGAAAAAGAGAAAGAGAGAGAGAGAGAGAGAAAGAAAGAAAGAAAGAAAGAAAGAAAGAAAGAAAGAAAGAAAGAAAGAAAAAGACAAAGAGAGAGAAAGACAAAGAGAGAGAGAGAAAGAGAGAGAGAGAGAAAGAGAGAGAGAGAGAAAGAAGGAAAGAAAGAAAGAAAGAAAGAGAGAGAAAGAAAGAAAGAAAGAAAGAAAGAAAGAAAGAGAAAGAAAGAAAGAAAGAGAGAGAAAGACAAAGAGAGAGAGAGAAAGAGAGCGAGAGAGAAAGAGAGAGAGAAAGAAAGGAAGAAAGAAAGAAAGAAAGAAAGAAAGAAAGAGAAAGACAAAGAGAGAGAAAGACAAAGAGAGAGAGAGAAAGAGAGAGAGAGAGAGAAAGAAGGAAAGAAAGAAAGAAAGAAAGAAAGAAAGAAAGAGAAAGAAAGAAAGAAAGAAAGAAAGAAAGAAAGAAAGAGAAAGACAAAGAGAGAGAGAGAAAGACAAAGAGAGAGAGAGAGAGAGAGAGAGAGAAAGAAAATGGAAAGAGATAGGGAAAGAGGGAGAAGGAAGAAAAAAGAGGGAGAGAAAGGGAGGGAAAGGAAAAGAAAGAAAGAGAGAGAAAAAAAAGGAGAAAAAAAGAGAAAAAAAGGAGAGAGGAGAAGAACCAAGAGAGAGAAAGGAGTGGAAAAGGAGGGAAGAGAGAAGGAGCACAGATGGTAGGCAGGTGATACATACCGTGGGTGAAGGGGTGACAGGATCACGGTGTGAGGTGAGAGGACGCCTGGAAGACAAAGCAAAATGATGAAGTGGGGAAATCCCAGAATCGATGGTGGTAGGTGAGTGCAGGATCGCAGCGCTACCTGCAGAGAGATCCGGGACTGGCATCAGTGGCAGGAGGAATGGCTGCAGCGGCGTGAGGACGGCTGCCGGGTGGCGCCATTTAAAGGAAGTTAGTGGTATGATGGGAATAACGTCACATCCGGTAACGTGCGATGGAACGCACGTGTGGAACGCACACAGTGCGCATGACAGTGACGTGTATAGGCATGTGACGGTGAGGCAACCAGGGGGTGGGTGCAAGGGCGGTACGCTGTACGAGCACTGGATCCGTGATTTTACCTGCTGCAGGGCGTGAATGGGAATGTGCCACTGGATGGAGGTGAGGGATGGGAGAGGATCAATTGTGCGATACCTGGAAAAAAGGACAGGGGATAAATTACAAAGGTAAACAGGAGAGATTAAAGGGATAAAAGGCTAGATATGTATCATTAAGCAAAAAGTGAAGAAAGTATAGGTACATAGTTACATGGAAAAAATGGGGAAAAAAAGACACAATGAAAAATTGGCAGTATAATGTCACTAATAACAATCAAGAGAGCATGAGTAAAACCCAAAAGTGTGTCAGCGGGGGGCCTCATATTCCCTATTGAGCCCTAATGGCTCTAGAGTCTGGAGAGTATGAATCCAGAACGCCTCGCGTTCCCTGAGTATTTTGATGCGGTTCCCACCGCGGCGGGGTTGGGGAACATGCTCCAGTACTTGGAATCTGAGCTGTGGTATGGTGTGACCTGCGGCGAAAAAATGTGCTGGGATGGGTAGGGTGGTCTGCTTACAACGGATGGTGGATTTGTGCTTATTAATGCGGTCTCGGATATGTTGGGTGGTCTCACCAACATATCCGAGACCGCAGGGGCACTTAATCAGATAGACAACAAAGTTGGACTCGCAGGTGAAATATCCACGGATCGGGAATTTTTTACCGGTACGTGGATGTGTGAAAAAATCACCCTTAATGATGTGTGAACACTGGAGACAATGTAGGCATGGGAAGGTCCCCTTACGTTGGCACGAGAGGAAGACCTGTCTGACGGGTAGCTTGGAGGGACCAATGTCAGCCCTGACAAGGCTGTCCCTCAGGTTGTGGGGCCGCTTGTGGGAAATAAGTGGTCGAGAATCAAATTCTGGAATGGAGGGATAGGCTTGATGGAGTAGAGGCCAATGTTTAAAAATGACACCATTAATAAGGGGACTGAATGGGTGGTATGTGCTCACAAAGGGGACCCTGTTCCTACATTGTGAGTAGGGGGCAGAGACAGATGGTGGGGGTCTCACATATGGTGGATAGCCCCTGGCTAAAAATTTATTATCCATGTCAGTATGGCGTTTGACCCTAGTAGGTGGATCTGAAACGATCCGGTCAACCCGGAAATGTTGAGAGTGGGGCAGAGATTTTTTGATGTGCCGTGGGTGGCAGCTGGAATGTAAAAGGAGGCTATTTCTGTCCGTCGGCTTTGTGTACAGGTCTGTCGAAAGGGTATGGTCGGGGTTGATGATTACCGTGGTATCGAGGAAGTTGATGGAGTGATCACTATGATGGAGGGTGAATGAGATACTATCTATGGCGCTATTGATGTCAGTGAAAAAAGAGTTAAGTGAGCCAACGTCACCGGTCCAGATCAAAAAGATGTCGTCAATATAGCGTTTCCATAGTGTCACGTGGCTGTTAAATAGTGGATGGGGATAGATATGGCAGTGTTCGAAGTGGTCCATGTAAATGTTAGCGTAGGGGGGCGCGACATTAGATCCCATCGCGGTCCCCCTACGCTGCAGAAAAAACTGATCCTCGAAAAGGAAGAAGTTCTGGGTAAGGACAACCTCGAGCATGTCAAGACAGAACTCCTTTTTGGAGGTGGGAAGGTCAGTGTGAGTCTCGAGGAACCTGTCAACTGCATGAATGCCTTCATGATGGCCTATACTCGTATACAAACTGGAAACATCCAGAGTGGCGAGTAGGCAGTTGTCCGGGACACTGGCAATGCATCTTAGGATGGAGAGAAAATGGTTGGTATCTTTCAAGTATGAAGGAATTTTAGAAATAAGCGGAGTTAGTATTTTTTCAAGGGTCATAGAGATAGGTGAGAGTAGCGAGTCGGTGGATGCGACGATGGGGCGACCGGGTGGAGAGGTTAAATTTTTATGAATCTTGGGCAGGGTATAAAACACCGGGGTGATGGGATGATTATTGGTTAAAAACTCACTCAATTTGTCGTCAATGATAGCATTTTGTTTGTAATGTTGCACCTTATCCCGTATCAAGGTGGAAATGTGGGACGTGGGATCATGGGATAGTGGACAGTAAGTGTTGGTGTCACTAAGTTGCTGACGGATTTCATCCATGTAGTAGATTTTATCTAGAACCACGATCGCCCCACCTTTATCGGCTGGCTTGATGACAATGTTCTTGTAATTTTTAAGTGAAGTCAGGGCCCTGCGCTCATCAGGGGTCATGTTATTACTCAGGTGATAGTGCCCCCTATTAATGTCAGTGGTAATAGCCTGAACATCCCTTGAGACTAGGCTGATAAAGGTCTCAACTGGGTGGTAGCAGCGTGGGGGTTGGTAAGTGCTGGGAATCCTAAGGTTGAGATCCTTAAGTGTAAACCCACTCAAGGGTGAGGAAGTAACAGATTCAGAGGATGGTTGGCCGAACCCGGGGGTACCGGTAGCAAAGTGTGCTTTCAGGCGAAGATTTCTGAAAAATCTATTAAGATCATATTCTAGATCAAAGGAACTGAAGGAGGGGGTGGGACAAAAGGAGAGTCCCTTCTGTAGGACCTGGGTCTCAAGGGGGGACAGGGTATGGCTGGATATGTTGTACACAATGTTGTCCCTACCTGGGAGCGAGTTGTGACTCTGTCTGGGCGTCCCCCGGTGTTTCCGCCCCCTCCTCGTCTGTTTTTTCCGGGACGTCTCGGACCTAAAAAAGACTGGGAATCTGTAGAGAAGTGGTCGCTGTCGGACCCAGAAGAGAAGCCGCCGCCGCGGCGAAAATGGCGAGGCGGAGCAGATGATTGCCATCGGTATACGCGGTTCTTGAGATAATCTTCTTGGTCCCGCAAAAACTTGTCGCGTTTGCGGATCTGGAGAGTGTCTCTATATTCGGACAGTGTAGAATTACACTTGGTCTTGAGCTCTTCTAGGGCCGCAGCGTTCAGAGTCTGGGAGAGTTGTGTCTCTATATTCTTAATGTTGGCGTCAATACTGATGAGTTCCTTTTGCAGGTAATCAATTGTAAGAAGTATAATGTCAAAAGAGCATTTGTTCAGAATGCTCTCAAATGCCTTACAATACTCAGAGTTGTCAGAGAACAGCGTGGGCCGTAGAGAGACCCTGAGCCCCCTCGGAATTCTCTGGGTTTGAAATATTCAGCCAGAGTGGCTGCGTGAAGTTCAAGGGCTGTGTTCCTCTTGGTCTCTCTCAGGAAATCGCGTGTGCGGATCTCGTCTGAGGGGATGGTGAGAAACTGAGTCCTTGTGGTCACTTTGGCAAGGATACTAGCGGCTTGCTCATCATTGAAGGAGAGAACAGGAGCCGACATGGGACTAGATGGTACAGTGGGAGCACTGGAAAAATAGTAATATCAATATATAGAAATTACAGGCTTCACCACATATACTGGAGGTGCTAATGGGATAAAGAATCATATAGTAAAGAGAATCCCAGCACTCAAATTGAAGACAAGGGGGGAATTATGCAAAAGTGAATTTATTGATACACTGCAAAAGGAACCTAACCAGAGCAACAGCACCAACGTTTCGGCATAGAGCCTTTCTCAAGGTTGTTGCCTGAAAGGTGTGAAGACAATAACAATAATGAGTGCATTATATACAGGTGATACATACAATATGTACAGAATAATACAAATATACATGAAGATATACTGTGGAACGTACATCACTGGTCAGAGTAAGGAACCACGGGTCTCGAAGGACAACCGGGGGCTTGCAAATACTGGCAAGGTTCCACACGTTTTTGCAGGGTGTTTTCTTAATCATATGGAGAAGAAGATGATTAGTACAGGTATACTAACGGATTTGTGTACCAAAGGAGATAGTAATGGGCACGTGACATAGGTAAAGGCAGACAGCCGAAGCTGATATTCAAATCCGAGAGCCGGAGCTAGTATCGATACCAAAGTGAAGGAGAGGAAGAAAAGAGAGGGAGAAAGAGGGAAAGACAAAGAGAAAGAAAGAAAGAAAGAAAGAAAGAAAGGAAGAGAAAAAGAGGGAAAGAAAGAGAGTGAGAGTGAGAAAGAGAGAGAAAAAGAGAAAGAGAGAGAGAGAGAGAGAAAGAAAGAAAGAAAGAAAGAAAGAAAGAAAAAGACAAAGAGAGAGAAAGACAAAGAGAGAGAGAGAAAGAGAGAGAGAGAGAAAGAGAGAGAGAGAGAGAAAGAAGGAAAGAAAGAAAGAAAGAAAGAGAGAGAAAGAAAGAAAGAAAGAAAGAAAGAAAGAAAGAAAGAGAAAGAAAGAAAGAAAGAAAGAGAGAAAGACAAAGAGAGAGAGAGAAAGAGAGAGAGAAAGAAAGGAAGAAAGAAAGAAAGAAAGAAAGAGAAAGACAAAGAGAGAGAAAGACAAAGAGAGAGAGAGAAAGAGAGAGTGAGAGAAAGAAGGAAAGAAAGAAAGAAAGAAAGAAAGAGAAAGAAAGAAAGAAAGAAAGAAAGAAAGAAAGAAAGAGAAAGACAAAGAGAGAGAGAGAAAGACAAAGAGAGAGAGAGAAAGAGAGAGAGAGAGAGAGAGAGAGAGAGAGAGAAAGAAAATGGAAAGAGATAGGGAAAGAGGGAGAAGGAAGAAAAAAAAGGGAGAGAAAGGGAGGGAAAGGAAAAGAAAGAAAGAGAGAGAAAAAAAAGGAGAAAAAAAGAGAAAAAAAGGAGAGAGGAGAAGAACCAAGAGAGAGAAAGGAGTGGAAAAGGAGGGAAGAGAGAAGGAGCACAGATGGTAGGCAGGTGATACATACCGTGGGTGAAGGGGTGACAGGATCACGGTGTGAGGTGAGAGGACGCCTGGAAGACAAAGCAAAATGATGAAGTGGGGAAATCCCAGAATCGATGGTGGTAGGTGAGTGCAGGATCGCAGCGCTACCTGCAGAGAGATCCGGGACTGGCATCAGTGGCAGGAGGAATGGCTGCAGCGGCGTGAGGACGGCTGCCGGGTGGCGCCATTTAAAGGAAGTTAGTGGTATGATGGGAATAACGTCACATCCGGTAACGTGCGATGGAACGCACGTGTGGAACGCACACAGTGCGCATGACAGTGACGTGTATAGGCATGTGACGGTGAGGCAACCAGGGGGTGGGTGCAAGGGCGGTACGCTGTACGAGCACTGGATCCGTGATTTTACCTGCTGCAGGGCGTGAATGGGAATGTGCCACTGGATGGAGGTGAGGGATGGGAGAGGATCAATTGTGCGATACCTGGAAAAGAGGACAGGGGATAAATTACAAAGGTAAACAGGAGAGATTAAAGGGATAAAAGGCTAGATATGTATCATTAAGCAAAAAGTGAAGAAAGTATAGGTACATAGTTACATGGAAAAAATGGGGAAAAAAAGACACAATGAAAAATTGGCAGTATAATGTCACTAATAACAATCAAGAGAGCATGAGTAAAACCCAAAAGTGTGTCAGCGGGGGGCCTCATATTCCCTATTGAGCCCTAATGGCTCTAGAGTCTGGAGAGTATGAATCCAGAACGCCTCGCGTTCCCTGAGTATTTTGATGCGGTTCCCACCGCGGCGGGGTTGGGGAACATGCTCCAGTACTTGGAATCTGAGCTGTGGTATGGTGTGACCTGCGGCGAAAAAATGTGCTGGGATGGGTAGGGTGGTCTGCTTACAACGGATGGTGGATTTGTGCTTATTAATGCGGTCTCGGATATGTTGGGTGGTCTCACCAACATATCCGAGACCGCAGGGGCACTTAATCAGATAGACAACAAAGTTGGACTCGCAGGTGAAATATCCACGGATATTTCACCTGCGAGTCCAACTTTGTTGTCTATCTGATTAAGTGCCCCTGCGGTCTCGGATATGTTGGTGAGACCACCCAACATATCCGAGACCGCATTAATAAGCACAAATCCACCATCCGTTGTAAGCAGACCACCCTACCCATCCCAGCACATTTTTTCGCCGCAGGTCACACCATACCACAGCTCAGATTCCAAGTACTGGAGCATGTTCCCCAACCCCGCCGCGGTGGGAACCGCATCAAAATACTCAGGGAACGCGAGGCGTTCTGGATTCATACTCTCCAGACTCTAGAGCCATTAGGGCTCAATAGGGAATATGAGGCCCCCCGCTGACACACTTTTGGGTTTTACTCATGCTCTCTTGATTGTTATTAGTGACATTATACTGCCAATTTTTCATTGTGTCTTTTTTTCCCCATTTTTTCCATGTAACTATGTACCTATACTTTCTTCACTTTTTGCTTAATGATACATATCTAGCCTTTTATCCCTTTAATCTCTCCTGTTTACCTTTGTAATTTATCCCCTGTCCTTTTTTCCAGGTATCGCACAATTGATCCTCTCCCATCCCTCACCTCCATCCAGTGGCACATTCCCATTCACGCCCTGCAGCAGGTAAAATCACGGATCCAGTGCTCGTACAGCGTACCGCCCTTGCACCCACCCCCTGGTTGCCTCACCGTCACATGCCTATACACGTCACTGTCATGCGCACTGTGTGCGTTCCACACGTGCGTTCCATCGCACGTTACCGGATGTGACGTTATTCCCATCATACCACTAACTTCCTTTAAATGGCGCCACCCGGCAGCCGTCCTCACGCCGCTGCAGCCATTCCTCCTGCCACTGATGCCAGTCCCGGATCTCTCTGCAGGTAGCGCTGCGATCCTGCACTCACCTACCACCATCGATTCTGGGATTTCCCCACTTCATCATTTTGCTTTGTCTTCCAGGCGTCCTCTCACCTCACACCGTGATCCTGTCACCCCTTCACCCACGGTATGTATCACCTGCCTACCATCTGTGCTCCTTCTCTCTTCCCTCCTTTTCCACTCCTTTCTCTCTCTTGGTTCTTCTCCTCTCTCCTTTTTTTCTCTTTTTTTCTCCTTTTTTTTCTCTCTCTTTCTTTCTTTTCCTTTCCCTCCCTTTCTCTCCCTCTTTTTTCTTCCTTCTCCCTCTTTCCCTATCTCTTTCCATTTTCTTTCTCTCTCTCTCTCTCTCTCTCTCTCTCTCTTTGTCTTTCTCTCTCTCTCTTTGTCTTTCTCTCTCTTTCTTTCTTTCTTTCTTTCTTTCTCTTTCTTTCTTTCTTTCTTTCTTTCTTTCCTTCTTTCTCTCTCTCTCTCTTTCTCTCTCTCTCTTTGTCTTTCTCTCTCTTTGTCTTTCTCTTTCTTTCTTTCTTTCTTTCTTTCTTTCTTTCTTTCTTCCTTTCTTTCTCTCTCTCTTTCTCTCTCGCTCTCTTTCTCTCTCTCTCTTTGTCTTTCTCTCTCTTTCTTTCTTTCTTTCTCTTTCTTTCTTTCTTTCTTTCTTTCTTTCTCTCTCTTTCTTTCTTTCTTTCTTTCCTTCTTTCTCTCTCTCTCTCTCTCTTTCTCTCTCTCTCTCTTTCTCTCTCTCTCTTTGTCTTTCTCTCTCTTTGTCTTTTTCTTTCTTTCTTTCTTTCTTTCTTTCTTTCTCTCTCTCTCTCTCTCTTTCTCTTTTTCTCTCTCTTTCTCACTCTCACTCTCTTTCTTTCCCTCTTTTTCTCTTCCTTTCTTTCTTTCTTTCTTTCTTTCTTTCTTTCTTTCTCTTTGTCTTTCCCTCTTTCTCCCTCTCTTTTCTTCCTCTCCTTCACTTTGGTATCGATACTAGCTCCGGCTCTCGGATTTGAATATCAGCTTCGGCTGTCTGCCTTTACCTATGTCACGTGCCCATTACTATCTCCTTTGGTACACAAATCCGTTAGTATACCTGTACTAATCATCTTCTTCTCCATATGATTAAGAAAACACCCTGCAAAAACGTGTGGAACCTTGCCAGTATTTGCAAGCCCCCGGTTGTCCTTCGAGACCCGTGGTTCCTTACTCTGACCAGTGATGTACGTTCCACAGTATATCTTCATGTATATTTGTATTATTCTGTACATATTGTATGTATCACCTGTATATAATGCACTCATTATTGTTATTGTCTTCACACCTTTCAGGCAACAACCTTGAGAAAGGCTCTATGCCGAAACGTTGGTGCTGTTGCTCTGGTTAGGTTCCTTTTGCAGTGTATCAATAAATTCACTTTTGCATAATTCCCCCCTTGTCTTCAATTTGAGTGCTGGGATTCTCTTTACTATATGATTCTTTATCCCATTAGCACCTCCAGTATATGTGGTGAAGCCTGTAATTTCTATATATTGAGGTCAGGGTACAAGCTGGAGCTCAGAAGCCAGGAAGTCAGATAAGGTACACAAGGAGCGAGCGCAGCCGAGGTCAGGGTACAAGTCAGAGGTCAGTGTCATGGGATCCTTCTCTAATATCACACAATCAACAGAGCAAGAGATGGGTAAACAATCCAATAATATTTATTCCAAGCAAATCAAACAGTCCATAAAATAATCCACCATACAGAGGGTACAAATAGCCCAGAAACACTAATATACAGTTAGGTCCAGAAATATTTGGACAGTGACACAAGTTTTGTTATTTTAGCTGTTTACAAAAACATGTTCAGAAATACAATTCTATATATAATATGGGCTGAAAGTGCACACTCCCAGCTGCAATATGAGAGTTTTCACATCCAAATCGGAGAAAGGGTTTAGGAATCATAGCTCTGTAATGCATAGCCTCCTCTTTTTCAAGGGACCAAAAGTAATTGGACAAGGGACTCTAAGGGCTGCAATTAACTCTGAAGGCGTCTCCCTCGTTAACCTGTAATCAATGAAGTAGTTAAAAGGTCTGGGGTTGATTACAGGTGTGTGGTTTTGCATTTGGAAGTTGTTGCTGTGACCAGACAACATGCGGTCTAAGGAACTCTCAATTGAGGTGAAGCAGAACATCCTGAGGCTGAAAAAAAAGAAAACATCCATCAGAGAGATAGCAGACATGCTTGGAGTAGCAAAATCAACAGTCGGGTACATTCTGAGAAAAAAGGAATTGACTGGTGAGCTTGGGAACTCAAAAAGGCCTGGGCGTCCACGGATGACAACAGTGGTGGATGATCGCCGCATACTTTCTTTGGTGAAGAAGAACCCATTCACAACATCAACTGAAGTCCAGAGCACTCTCAGTGAAGTAGGTGTATCTGTCTCTAAGTCAACAGTAAAGAGAAGACTCCATGAAAGTAAATACAAAGGGTTCACATCTAGATGCAAACCATTCATCAATTCCAAAAATAGACAGGCCAGAGTTAAATTTGCTGAAAAACACCTCATGAAGCCAGCTCAGTTCTGGAAAAGTATTCTATGGACAGATGAGACATAGATCAACCTGTACCAAAATGATGGGAAGAAAAAAGTTTGGAGAAGAAAGGGAACGGCACATGATCCAAGGCACACCACATCCTCTGTAAAACATGGTGGAGGCAACGTGATGGCATGGGCATGGCTTTCAATGGCACTGGGTCACTTGTGTTTATTGATGACATAACAGCAGACAAGAGTAGCCGGATGAATTCTGAAGTGTACCGGGATATACTTTCAGCCCAGATTCAGCCAAATGCCGCAAAGTTGATTGGACGGCGCTTCATAGTACAGATGGACAATGACCCCAAGCATACAGCCAAAGCTACCAAGGAGTTCATGAGTGCAAAAAAGTGGAACATTCTGCAATGGCCAAGTCAATCACCAGATCTTAACCCAATTGAGCATGCATTTCACTTGCTCAAATCCAGACTTAAGACGGAAAGACCCACAAACAAGCAAGACCTGAAGGCTGCGGCTGTAAAGGCCTGGCAAAGCATTAAGAAGGAGGAAACCCAGCGTTTGGTGATGTCCATGGGTTCCAGACTTAAGGCAGTGATTGCCTCCAAAGGATTCGCAACAAAATATTGAAAATAAAAATATTTTGTTTGGGTTTGGTTTATTTGCCCAATTACTTTTGACCTCCTAAAATGTGGAGTGTTTGTAAAGAAATGTGACAATTCCTACAATTTCTATCAGATATTTATGTTCAAACCTTCAAATTAAACGTTACAATCTGCACTTGAATTCTGTTGTAGAGGTTTCATTTCAAATCCAATGTGGTGGCATGCAGAGCCCAACTCGCCAAAATTGTGTCACTGTCCAAATATTTCTGGACCTAACTGTAGTCTAGTAAGTAATAAATGTCCTGAGGATCAGTCACACTCCTCCAGCAATCCTTCTCCAGGGCAATCGGGGTTTCTCACAGTCTCTCTAGGGTGCTGGCCACAGCCTTAGCTTTTCCCTCAGAGGTTCAATCTTGCTTCTTCTCTCTTGTAATTCTCACCCAGAATGAATACTTTCCCGGGTAAACAGAGAGTTTGGGTGGATTCCAGGCACCTCCCCCAGACCTAGGGACAGAAGCACTGCAAGGGGATATAACCTGACTTAACAGGACAAACAATATATTGAATAGTCAGACCACCCCCCCCAAAACATGAACCCACACAAAATGATACACAACCCTCCATATTCCACTATCGCAGTCAAAAGCCAGGAAGTCAGAGAAGGTACACAGGAAGCGAGCGGAGCCGAGGTCAAGGTACAAGCTGGAGGACAGAAGCTAGGAAGACAGGTAAGATAAGGTACACAAGGAGCTAGAGGAGCCAAGGTCAGGGTACAAGCCGGAGGTCAGAAGCCAGAGGGATGACATCAGAGTTCAGGGGCACGGGCAGAGAAGGGTAAGAAAGGTCCGGGGTAGGGAGGCAAGAACAGAACAACAATACTCATGGGATCCAGAGAACTCACTGCAGAGCAGGAACTATGACTGGCAGTGTTCTGGGTGAAGTTGCTCTCTAATGAAGCCAAGCACTCACCCAGCACGAGGCGCCTGAACACAGGCCCCTTCCTGCACCAGCGCAGGACCCGAAGGCTGAGAAGCAACCCGTCACCTGAACCATAACACAGAACATTGGCTCTACTGGAGAGCAGAGCACCGTGGATCATTATAATTGGACTTTTATTGACTGATTTATTTTTATTTTATATCTTGATATATCGAACTTTATTGACCAAATATATATAAAAAAAAATAATAATAATTTTATTCTTTATTTTTCAATGTGGAAAATAGGGTTGATTCAAACTATTATGTTTTTTTTTCTTTTTAATATGTGTAACAATCCTTTTTTTGTCTATTATATCTATTTTTTCTTCCCATAAGGGGACGTACACCTGTGATCAGGTAATCACTTCTAATATGTACAGCATTACTTCTATGAAGTCCAGCCTGTGTCTGACCTTTGCTTATGATGCCAATAAGGAGATATCATACCTCTCCCCTTGATGTGAATTGTACAATTGGGGCACCCACCAATTGCCAGAATGAGGGGCTTTTGTACTCTGTTCTCCATAGCCCTCAAGACCTTAGCCAGGACATGATGAAGTGGAGGAGGACTCACATTCAAGTACCATAAATTGAGCAGCCAGGCACATGCATGACCTGCCGCTCCATTCACCTCCTCCTGGGTCCTGTGGTCAGGCAAAAATAGGGGGTAAAAGTCCCCTATTCTGACTTACTGGTGGAGGTCCTAGTGGTGGAACCAACCCTAGTCTACCGGTTATCACTTATCAAGCAGAATGGTGATGAGAACTGATTCGGAGTGGAATTAAAGAATTTCAAAATAGTGATCAATTCATAAAAGGATAATAATATATAATATTATCAACACATTTTTGATTATATATATATATATATATATATATGTACAGTGCCTACAAGTAGTCTTCAACCCCCTGCAGATTTAGCAGGTTTGATAAGATGCAAATAAGTTAGAGCCTGCAAACTTCAAACAAGAGCAGGATTTATTAACAGATGCATAAATCTTACAAACCAACAAGTTATGTTGCTCAGTTAAATTTTAATAAATTTTCAACATAAAAGTTTGGGTCAATTATTATTCAACCCCTAGGTTTAATATTTTGTGGAATAACCCTTGTTTGCAATTACAGCTAATAATCGTCTTTTATAAGACCTGATCAGGCCGGCACAGGTCACTGGAGTTATCTTGGCCCACTCCTCCATGCAGATCTGTGAAGCCCCACAGGTGTAGTGTCGGTGCATTACCTTCAGGGACTCCACTCAGCTGGATCTTGTCACAGGTAGGAGATCTTCTTCTTGTCGTGACGCCACTCTCAGTATTGCGGCCAGTAGGGACCGCCACTGCAGGTTGAGGGTCGCCTGGGGCTGATGGTGTGTGCAGTTAGTTGGAATAGCCTCCTGAGAGTGAGGCAAGCCCCAGGGCCCGGTGTAGGTGCGTAGTACCACAAGGCGCAGAATAACTCCACACAGGCAGAATGTCTTTCAGGGTTTTTACTCACTTCAGGTGGCAGGGTGAGTAACCCGGGCGTAGCTGGGATGAACCAGGCGGGAACCAGGTGTCCTTCAGGCTGACTTGTGAGGGTGACTACTAACTCGCCTTCCTTAGCCCTTGGTGGTTTGGGGTAACCCCGACTTTGAGTCCCTATGGGGGTCACCCAGGGAAGATGCTGCAGCCTCTCTCCCCTTCGTTTGCCGTGTGCTTGTTGCCTGGGCCAGATCACTCCAGCTTCTTGCCTCCTGTGAGCTATGGGCCCTAACTGTGGCTACGTGGCTGCGGCTTTTTGTGGTGTTGTGGCGTGGGCTTTGAGAGCCCCACACCGGCAGGTTTAGCAAAAGAAAGCTGGATCTATCTCCGCTTCGGGATCTGCCGCCCGTTTGGGCCTGGTACTCTCTAGCAATCTCCTTACTTCCCACTCCGTTGCTCTCTCTTTAGCTGAAGATGGATTTCGGGTAGCACTCCTAGTTGACCGTTCTCCCCCGTCAGTAGCCACTGCGCGGGCGCTGTTAGACAGCAACAGCCCCACAGGTCTGCTCCTCACTGAGCCCTATGGAGTTCTGCTCTAACTGACTCACTGCCCCTCCACACTCTGCTGCAGACTCTAGACTCTTTACTCCTCCTTCTCTTTTCCCTTTTGTGCCTGCCTACGCCACCTAGCAACCAGACTCTCTTACCACACCCCTTGAGAGGAGATGGAGGCTTTTGGCCCCCTCCACTATTCCAGTGAAGGTGAAGGCTTTTCCCCCTCCTGGGATCCCCAGGGGTCCTCTCATGGGTACATGTGTGAGACCTGATCACTATGCGCCTGTGTTCCACACCCCGGTCAGCCTTCTGGATTACCTGTATTGTACTGTCCCCAGCATGGGTGCAGTACTCAGTGGTGCCTGACCAGGTCAGGGGCGCCACATTCCCCCTTAGTTATCACCAGCACGTCCTCGGGCTGCAAGACAACATTTTAAAATGCATAAAACATTAAAACATGTAAAACATTTTTAAAAGCACCAGGTACCATACATCACCACCCTCCACCCACAAGTCCGTTAACCCACCCAAAACCCTCTCACGTTGGCCGCGCCTTCAGCCACTTCTGGCAGGATGTAGAGGCGGCTTTCATGGTCTGGTGGTCTTCAGGGTATACCTGGCCTGGTGGATCCGCGCCTTCAGCCTCTTCTGGCAGAATGTAGAGGCGGCCTCCACAGTTGGTGCTGACCAGGTACCCTCTTTGTGGTGGAGAGCCAGGCCCCATAAACAGGCATGCTCTCTGGTCGCAGGTAAGCCAAGGCCCTATATACGGACGGGCTCCTCCTGGTTGCAGACGAGCCAAGCCCCTAAACAGGCTGACTCTGGTGGTGGTGGTGCCCTCTGGTGTAACTATTTACACTGCGAGAGTTTGTGGCTATAGCCAGTTCATAGCCTTAAGGTTTATTTCTCACAATAGTTTTTGTGGGCACATGCTTAAACGTAAACGTTGCAAAACAAAACTTTTCAAAACTTCAACTGGTAACTTCTTACTTTCCTTTACTCCTCCATACCAGGGCTTGGGCCTGTTGGGCTGCGGCACCTGTTGCTTTCTTGGTCTTTGTCGTCGTCTGAGGTAGTTTCATCTGTAGGTTCCTTGTCTTTTCTTTCTTGATCTTCATCTGTTTCCTTTGCTGCATCTGTTTCTGTATCTCTGTCTTTTCTTTCTTCTTTGGGACATGGTGCTACATCAAGCGCATACAATCCTCTTTCGCCTTCATGCATAGTGAATTGTACTGTATTTCCCATCTTTAAGTTTCTGCCAGGGTGTCCTCTAGGCAGATGAGCGTTCACATCTCTTCTGTTGACAAATATCCCTTCTTTGATACCAGGGGCTACAATGAATCCATATCCACTTCTCAAATTGAAATCCTCTACTACTCCTCTGCAAAGGGGTCCTCTGACCTGGGCTTTGGCTCTTCTCAGGAACCTTTTCTCCTGTAGGTCTCTGGCTGTGACTTCTCTCTGCTCTGGAGACTGTGGTGCAGGGGACAGCGTTGTTCTGTTGCGACGCCTTGTCTTGCGGGCTGGGTTCTGCTGGGCTGTTACCTCAATGCCTGCAGGGCCCCAGGTGAGGTTTCTGGGCTGATCTTCGTCAGCAGACGGTGTCAAGTCCTCCTCATCCCAACGTGAATAGGGTAACATCTCCGGCTCTGAGTATTGCTCCACTGCCGGTGGCTCCGGAGTCAGCTCCTCAGCTTCCTGGCCTCCTCTCCCCCTTAGTTCTTCGCTGCACTCTGGTTGTGGTAGCGCTGGAGATGAGTGGTCCTCAGCTGGTCTGGGCGGTGGACTCTCTGGCGCGGCTGCAGGGGTTGCCTGAATCTCCTTGGGGGTATGCGGAGGGAGCAGATACCGATCCACCATCTCTTGTGGGAACTGGGCCTCTAGGTCAGCCTTCAGCTTCCAGTATTCGGGGTCCTCTCCTATCAGGGTCTTCCTAGCAGGGACCTCTTTGGACTGGGGAGCGGTGTCTGCTCTGGCCTTGCAGGCCGGGGTAAATGATGAGGTAATCTCTTCTTGGCGGGCCACGCCTGGCATGGCGGCGGCCTGGTCTTGGCGGGCCGCGCCCTGTTTGGCGGCGGCCTGGTCTTGGCGGGCCGCGCCCGGCATGGCGGCGGCCTGGTCTTGGCGGGCCGCGCCCGGCATGGCGGCGGCCTGGTCTTGGCGGGCCGCGCCCGGCATGGCGGCGGCCTGGTCTTGGCGGGCCGCGCCTGGCGTGGCTGCGGCCTGGTTCAGCACCTCACTTGCGGCGCGGACGAGCGTTGCTGCGGCGGTGGGGTCTCGGCGGGCCGGGCCTAGCAGGGCGGCGGCCTGGGTCAGCGTTACGCCTGCGGCGCGGATGAGGGTCGCGGTGGCAGCCGGTTCTTTGCGGGCCGGACTGGGCGTTGCTGCAGGGACCGGGTCTTGGTGGGCCGAGCAGGGCATCGCTGCGGCCGCTGGGGCTTGGAAGGCCGCACCTGGTGTGGCTGCGGCCTGCTTCAGCGTCGCCGCACCGGACGCCTCTTCGGGGACCGCGGGCGTGGCAGCAGGGGTCGGGGCACTTGCGCTGGCCGGGGCATCACTCGACTCACCCACCGGTGGCAGCATCGGGGTCTGCGTCATCGCCGTCCTGTCTGGCACTCGGCGCGCGGCTCTCCTTTCATAGGCCCGAACCGCCGCGGTCATCTCCAGCATTTCCATTCGTTCTTCCCGGATCTGCTCCACAACCCGAGTCTCCAGTCGGTCGCAGAACTGGGCCAGCTCCCGATACCACCAGGCAGCGGAGCCCGGTTCTGGATTTCTGCGGTCAGACGCCATTTCTTCTGCGCCCTCTTCTGCACGACTCTCCAGCTGTGGACTCGCCGTTGCCTCTGATAGCAAGCTGTTCAGTTTCTGCTCTGCCTCTTTCAGCAGCTCCTCTCCCAGCAGCAGGCTTGTGGCTCCCTTTCTGTCCCGACGTCTCTGGACGCTTCCACTCTCATAGCTGGCAAGGTCAGAACTCTGCAGGGGATCTCTGGGTAGCCACACCTCTTCGTGGGCGGTAACTTCTTCCAGCGCGGGCTGCTGTTGTTTCTCAGCGCGCTTTTCATGGTGGCAATATGGCGGCGCTTCCAATTTTTCAAGCGGACCGCCCAGGCACATGGTCACCTGTCTGAACAGGTCTAGTCCTTATCCTGTTCGTGACGCCAGATGTGAAGCCCCACAGGTGTAGTGTCGGTGCATTACCTTCAGGGACTCCACTCAGCTGGATCTTGTCACAGGTAGGAGATCTTCTTCTTGTCGTGACGCCACTCTCAGTATTGCGGCCAGTAGGGACCGCCACTGCAGGTTGAGGGTCGCCTGGGGCTGATGGTGTGTGCAGTTAGTTGGAATAGCCTCCTGAGAGTGAGGCAAGCCCCAGGGCCCGGTGTAGGTGCGTAGTACCACAAGGCGCAGAATAACTCCACACAGGCAGAATGTCTTTCAGGGTTTTTACTCACTTCAGGTGGCAGGGTGAGTAACCCGGGCGTAGCTGGGATGAACCAGGCGGGAACCAGGTGTCCTTCAGGCTGACTTGTGAGGGTGACTACTAACTCGCCTTCCTTAGCCCTTGGTGGTTTGGGGTAACCCCGACTTTGAGTCCCTATGGGGGTCACCCAGGGAAGATGCTGCAGCCTCTCTCCCCTTCGTTTGCCGTGTGCTTGTTGCCTGGGCCAGATCACTCCAGCTTCTTGCCTCCTGTGAGCTATGGGCCCTAACTGTGGCTACGTGGCTGCGGCTTTTTGTGGTGTTGTGGCGTGGGCTTTGAGAGCCCCACACCGGCAGGTTTAGCAAAAGAAAGCTGGATCTATCTCCGCTTCGGGATCTGCCGCCCGTTTGGGCCTGGTACTCTCTAGCAGTCTCCTTACTTCCCACTCCGTTGCTCTCTCTTTAGCTGAAGATGGATTTCGGGTAGCACTCCTAGTTGACCGTTCTCCCCCGTCAGTAGCCACTGCGCGGGCGCTGTTAGACAGCAACAGCCCCACAGGTCTGCTCCTCACTGAGCCCTATGGAGTTCTGCTCTAACTGACTCACTGCCCCTCCACACTCTGCTGCAGACTCTAGACTCTTTACTCCTCCTTCTCTTTTCCCTTTTGTGCCTGCCTACGCCACCTAGCAACCAGACTCTCTTACCACACCCCTTGAGAGGAGATGGAGGCTTTTGGCCCCCTCCACTATTCCAGTGAAGGTGAAGGCTTTTCCCCCTCCTGGGATCCCCAGGGGTCCTCTCATGGGTACATGTGTGAGACCTGATCACTATGCGCCTGTGTTCCACACCCCGGTCAGCCTTCTGGATTACCTGTATTGTACTGTCCCCAGCATGGGTGCAGTACTCAGTGGTGCCTGACCAGGTCAGGGGCGCCACAGATCTTCTCCAAGTTATCTAGGTTCTTTGGGTGTCTCATGTGGACTTTAGTCTTGAGCTCCTTCCACAAGTTTTCAATTGGGTTAAGGTCAGGAGACTGACTAGGCCACTGCAACACCTTGATTTTTTCCCTCTTGAACCAGGCCTTGGTTTTCTTGGCTCTGTACTTTGGGCCGTTGTCTTGTTGGAAGATGAAATGACGACCCATCTTAAGATCCTTGATGGAGGAGCGCAGGTTCTTGGCCAAAATCTCCAGGTAGGCCGTGCTATCCATCTTCCCATGGATGTGGACCAGATGGCCAGGCCCCTTGGCTGAGAAACAGCCCCACAGCATGATGCTGCCACCACCATGCTTGACTGTAGGGATGGTATTCTTGGGGTCGTATGCAGTGCCATCCAGTCTCCAAACGTCACGTGTGTGGTTGGCACCAAAGATCTCGATCTTGGTCTCATCAGACCAGAGAACCTTGAACCAGTCTGTCTCAGAGTCCTCCAAGTGATCATGAGCAAACTGTAGACGAGCCTTGACATGACGCTTTGAAAGTAAAGGTACCTTACGGGCTCGTCTGGAACGGAGACCATTGCGGTGGAGTACGTTACTTATGGTATTAACTGAAACCAATGTCCCCACTGCCATGAGATCTTCCCGGAGCTCCTTCCTTGTTGTCCTTGGGTTAGCCTTGACTCTTCGGACAAGCCTGGCCTCAGCACGAGTGGAAACTTTCAAAGGCTGTCCAGGCTGTGGAAGGCTAACAGTAGTTCCATAAGCCTTCCACTTCCGGATGATGCTCCCAACAGTGGAGACAGGTAGGCCCAACTCCTTGGAAAGGGTTTTGTACCCCTTGCCAGCCTTGTGACCCTCCACGATCTTGTCTCTGATGGCCTTGGAATGCTCCTTTGTCTTTCCCATGTTGACCAAGTATGAGTGCTGTTCACAAGTTTGGGGAGGGTCTTAATTAGTCTTATAATGTAAAGTCTTATAATTAGCCTTATAATGTGCACTCAGGCCGTCTTTCGCTACAGCATGCTCCACAACTGCCTATCTGTCTCACCTAGGATTCCTTATCCACAAGGAGTAGCTTCGGATAATGATGTTCATCACTGATTCCTCTGCACAGCGCATGCGTCCGTTCCATACCGTCCATCTGCGCTCTATACACTGGAGCGTAGAATGGGTACTGTGCAACGCGCATGCGTAGGCACGTCATAATTACGTCATGTATTTACCCCTGAATCATTACACACTGTGGGCGTATGCCTGGTGCGCGTCTCCCGCCTATGCCCCGCCCACGGGGGCGTGGCGGCTGCCGCGCGTCACGCGTACACCCATATGTCATTTCCTCCGACACACATCTCACTGTGTGTGTGTGCCTGGTGCGCGCCGCCCGCCGATGTCCCGCCCACTGGGAGGCGCGGCGGTTGCCGCGCGTCACGCGCACGCTTGCACACCTGCACTGCCACTCCTGTGTGCGAGTGCCTGGCACGCACCGACCGCCTACGCTCCGCCCATTGGGGGGCGGTGGCTGCGCGTCACGTGCACACCCACGGGCTACCCCCACACCTGGAAGTGGTGATTCATGGATATTCACAAGCCGGTATAAGAGGCTCACCCTCCTCACAGTCCCTGGGCTCCCTCCACATAGTTACCATGCCGCTTTAGGTAAGATGTTTCCTCTATGCTGCTTTACTATGATTTCCTTGCTCACTCTTCATGTGACTTACTCTATATCTTGATGACATTGCAGGTTTTCTCCTGGTGCTCTCACCTTTATCCTAGTGCTCCTAGGTATGTTCCTTTCCTCTCCTTGTCTCTTTTTGCCACCTACATACCATTACAGTCATTATTATCTTTCTCCTCTTGCACCACTGACGTCATACTGACAATTTATTTGTCATACTACATATGATTAATAATTCTAGTACAAATATGACAGTGTCTCATTGGTATGTATTTTCATCTCCATACCTGCTTTATTTTTACACTTTATTTTTACACTATATTACCTTTTACTGACACTGGTTTCAATTGGCAGCATTCATCCTGTACCCTAATCCACCGTGTGAGCCCCTTTACATTGTATGCTAGCCCCTTATTGGTACGTATCCATTATATACTACCCCCCTCCCGTTTCTTTTATCACTGTTGTTCCTCTAACTCTTTCCGCTTATACTATTCATGTCTCCACATTAGGCGCTTCCCTAGTCTGCTTCACATGTAGCAATAATCTCCTCTTATCGGAATATTCCTTTAGCTGACTCTACTAAGTAAGTCAACCATGGTCTTACTATTTTCCTCCCTGTTTACACCATGTTATATCCTGTGCATCTCCTTTTCCTCTCTTCCTTTTCCTAAATTCTCCCTCCTGTTCTCAGGTCCTGATGTACCTACATGATCTTTTATCATAACCATTTACCTCGGGTATGTCCTCTATCATTTTTGCCTTTTGACCACTGCATACCTTTCTCTTTTTCCTATGCTTCCCTCTCCTCTTCACTATTTTTTCCATGTTCCTCCTTTGTCTCTGCTTTCTTTTTCTTTTCTTCTTTTTTTCCCTTTTCTTTTCATATCCTTAAGATTCTCCTCCCCTTTTTTCCTTAGCGGTTATATCCTTTTGTGTCACACCTCACACCACGACAATTGTCTCCCACTACTTCCTCAGTCCCAAATAGGTTATTTTTTTCATGTTTTCCCTTGATGTTATGTCATGATGCATATTGTAAAAATTGTTTCTGTTTGTTTTCTTTCTCATACCATGTTTGTCTTAGT
This sequence comes from Anomaloglossus baeobatrachus, assembly GCF_048569485.1. NCBI lineage: Eukaryota > Metazoa > Chordata > Amphibia > Anura > Aromobatidae > Anomaloglossus > Anomaloglossus baeobatrachus. The sequence goes on along the minus strand of NC_134356.1, from coordinate 674,530,017 downwards.
ACTCTTGGCCCCTGGTGAAGGCTCCTGCGTGAGCCGCAACGTTCGGGCAGTACAGTATTTTGGTGAAAAATAAAGAAACCTTGTTCAAGCATATTATACCTGGACTTGCTCTATTTTTTCATACACTGTGTGCCGGGACTACCCCTCTTGATTGACTATTTTTCTCCCGAGCACCAGGATTATAGCAGTTGAGCACAACTTATCCTCCCCTGTGAAATACTTCTTAATACTTTAGGGGAACCAAACAGAATTCTGGTGGTTTGAGGGGTTGAATAATAAATGACCCTCTGAATAAACTTTTCACAATTTAAAAAAAAAATAAAAAAAGAAATAACATTCTTTTTTGCTGCATTTCACACTTCCAGGCTGATCTACAGTCCAAATGTCACAATGCCAAGTTAATTCCGAATGTGTAAACCTGCTAAATCTGCAGGGGGTTGAATACTACTTGTAGGCACTGTATATGTATATATCTAATATATAAAGCTGAATGTGTGTATGTGTGTATGTGTGTGTGTATGTCCGGGATTGGCATCTGCACCGTCGCAGCTACAGCCACAAAATTTTGCACACTCACACTTCTGGACCCCGAGAGTGTCATAGGCTATGTTTTGAGGGGAAATTTTAACCCCGCTCTTTACAGTTATTCACCAAAAAACCTGCCTCCATTAAAGCGAATGGAGCTGGGAGCCACAGTGCAGCCAGAACTTCAGAAGAATGCGCAGCCACGCCCTTATATGGAATGTTGGCGTGTCACAATGCAGCCAGGGAAAGAGACAGACACAGACAGGGAAAGAGGCAGACACAGACAGGGTAAGAAACAGACATAGACAGAGTGAGGCGAAATTTTAACCCCGCGCGTTCCAATTTACCAATCAATTTTGCCCCTATCTACAAAATGGGGAAAAAGTGAAACGAAAAGTGTATCCGCACCATCGCATTTACAATCACGAAATTTTGCACAGACACCTCATGTGACCTAGGGAACGTCGCAGACTATATTTTGACAGGAAAATTTAACCGCGTGCTTTACAGTTACTCTCCAAAAAACATGCCTCCATTAAAGTAAATGGAGCCTGGAACTACGGGTTATTAGTAGGAGCTGGGAGTGGTTGTTATAGGAACAAAAGACATTCATAGAATAAGAAGCTTATATGTGAGGTAATAAGATGTCGGTGGGGAGACGGATAGAGAGAGACAGACAGAGAGACAGACAGAGAGACAGACAGGGAAAGAGACAGAGAAATAGAGACAGACAGGGAAAGAGACAGACAGACAAACGGTGAAATAGACAGACAGAGACAGACCTGGAAAGAGACAGACCTGGAAAGAGACAGACCTGGAAAGAGACAGACCTGGAAAGAGACAGATGGGCAAAGAGACAGATGGGGAAAGAGACAGATGGGGAAAGAGAGAGACAGACATGCAGACAGGGACAGAGACAGGCAGACAGGGAAGGAGGAGACAGCCAGAGAGACAGACAAAGGTAGATGGGGAAAGACACAGACCTTGATAAAGACAGATGGGGAAAGAGACAGAGAAATAGACGGGGAGACAGATGGGGAAAGAGACAGACCTAGAAAGAGACAGATGGGGAAAGAAACAGAGCGATAGAGACAGACAAAAAAAGAGACAGACAGAGACAGGCAGACGGGGAAAGAGACAGACGGAGCACATTACTTGGCCAATTTAGTTGAATCTGTGTGGAATATCTGTGGTGTTGAAATATATGTTGTGAAATGCTTCTATTAGCTTAGTTTTTGCCTTTTAATAATTACATTTCTATCTAATTGTTTTGTTGTTTGTTTGTGCACATTACATTTTTGTTAATACATTCTATTTTGTTAACAGTTATTAACCCGGGCAAAGCCGGGTAGTACAGCTAGTGTGTTTGTATATATATATATATATATATATATATATATATATATATATATATATATACACACTGTATATTATGATTGTAGTTTCATATATATATATATATATATATATATATATATATACAGTATAGACCAAAGGTTTGGACACACCTTCTCATTCAAAGAGTTTTCTTTATTTTTATGACTCTGATAATTGTAGATTCACATTGAAGACATCAAAACTATGAATTATCACATGTGGAATGAAATACTTAACAAAAAAGTGTGAAACAACTGAAAATATGTCTTATATTCTAGGGTCTTCACAGTAGCCACCTTTTGCTTTGATTACTGCTTTGCACACTCTTGGCATTCTCTTGATGAGCTTCAAGAGGTAGTCACCGGAAATGGTTTTCACTTCACAGGTGCGCCCTGTCAGGTTTAATAAGTGGGATTTCTTGCCTTATAAATGGGGTTGGGACCATCAGTTGTGTTGTGCAGAAGTCTGGTGGATACACAGCTGATAGTCCTACTGAATAGACTGTTAGAATTTGTATTATGTCAAGAAAAAAAGCAGCTAAGTAAAGAAAAACGAGTGACCATCATTACTTTAAGAAATGAAGGTCAGTCAGTCCGAAAAATTGAGAAAACTTTGAAAGTGTCCCCAAGTGCAGTGGCAAAAACCATGAAATTCTACAAAGAAACTGGCTCACATGAGGACCGCCCCAGGAAAGGAAGACCAAGGGTCACCTCTGCTGCGGAGGATAGGTTTATACTAGTCACCAGCCTCAGAAATCACAGGTTAACAGCAGCTCAGATTAGAGACCAGGTCAATGCCACACAGAGTTCTAGCAGCAGACAAATCTCTAGAACAACAATAACAAGAGGAGACTTTGTGCAGCAGACCTTAATGGTAAAATAGCTGCTAGGAAACCACTGCTAAGGACAGGCAACAAGCAGAAGAGACTTGTTTGGGCTAAAGAACACAAGGAATGGACATTAGACCAGTGGAAATCTGTGCTTTGGTCTCATGAGTCCAAATTTGAGATCTTTGGATCCAACCACCGTGTAGAAAAGGTGAACGGATGGACTCTACATGGCTGGTTCCCACCATGAAGCATGGAGGAGGAGGTGTGATGGTGTGGGGGTGCTTTGCTGGTGACACTGTTGGGGATTTATTCAAAATTGAAGGCATACTGAACCAGCATGGCTACCACAGCATCTTGCAGCGGCGTGCTATTCCATCCGGTTTGCGTTTAGTTGGACCATCATTTATTTTTCAACAGGACAATGACCCCAAACACACCTCCAGGATGTGTAAGGGCTATTTGACTAAGAAGGAGAGTGATGGAGTGCTACGCCAGATGACCTGGCCTCCAAAGTCACCAGACCTGAACCCAATCGAGACGGTTTGGGGTGAGCTGGACCGCAGAGTGAAGGCAAAAGGGCCAACAAGTGCTAAGCATCTCTGGGAACTCCTTCAAGACTGTTGGAAAACCATTTCCGGTGACTACCTCTTAAAGCTCATCAAGAGAATGCCAAGAGTGTGCAAAGCAGTAATCAAAGCAAAAGGTTTTTCCCCCCACCCCAAAGGGACAATAGGCATAAACTAATGCAAATAAAACTACTCAGTTTTGTGAACTCAGACTAATAAACCACAAAGACATTCACAGAATTTGAAGTTGAAGTTTAGCTAAATCAGCAAAAACATTAAAAATGTCCCCACCTGGAGAGGCCGCCCTTATGCTCATCTTCATAAAAACTAAAGTGATACTGATGCAAAAATGAAAAACGGAAATTAAAACAAAAACCACAAGGTGAGATGGAAAGAGAAGAATAAATTGAGGGCGCTGTTATAATCGTATAGTAACTCACAAGGGGTATAGAAAATGCACCAAAAACTGCAATTGACTTTCCCGGTTCCTGTATAGACTGAGATCCCAACACTACAGTCCCTAGTGGTTCCTGCTGGAATAGGAATAGCCCTGACCAGAGAGTAAACAACGGCCACCCGGACCTATTCTGCCTGAATGGCCATCGAGTGCTTCACTTTCCTCTTAACCCCTTCAGCCCCGGGGCACTTTCCGTTTTTGCATTTTTGTTTTTTGGTCCCCTTCTTCCGAGAGCCGTAACTTTTTTATTTTTCTGTCAATCTTGCCATATGAGGGCTTGTATTTTTGCGGGACAAGTTGTACTTTTAAATGAAACCATAAGTTTTACCATATGGTGTACTGGAAAACAGCAAAAAAATTCCAAATGCGGAAAAATTGCAAAAAAAGTATGATGGCACAATAGTTTTTGGGATGTTTTCTTCACGGTGTTCACTATATGGTAAAACAGATGTGTGGGTATGATGCCTGAGGTCGGTGCGAGTTTGTAGACACCAAACATGTATAGGTTTACTTGTATCTAAGGGGTTAAAAAAAATTCACAAGTTTGTCCAATAAAAGTGGCGCACGTTTTGCGCCATTTTCCGAAACACGTAGCGTTCTTATTTTTTGGGATCTATGACTCAGTGACGGCTTATTTTTTGCGTCTCGAGCTGACATTTCTAATGGTACCATTTTTGCGCAGATGCTACGTTTTGATCGCCTGTTATTGCATTTTGCGTAAAACTTGCAGCGACCAAAAAACGTAATTTTGGCGTTTGGAATTTTTTTGCCACTACGCCGTTTACCAATCAGATTAATTGATTTTATATTTTGATAGATCGGGCATTTCTGAACGCGGCGATACCAAATATGTGTATATTTATTTATTCTTTAACCCTTTAATTTTCAATGGGGGGAAATGGGGGTGATTTGAACTTTTAGGTTTTTTTGTTTGTTTTTTTTTACTAGTCCCCCTAGGGGGCTATAGCGATCAGCAATCCGATCACTATTATCTATCTGCTGATCACAGCTATACAGCTGTAAACAGCAGATTCAGTCACTTTCTGTTTCTCTCTGCTCGCGGCCGAGGGAAAACGAAAGTGAAACTTCATAGCTGCAGGCGTCATCACATGACCCTGTGCTATGATGGCAACCACCGATAGTCACGTGATCACGCACGTGACTTCCGGTGGGGGCGGCGGTAAGTAAAAAACATGGCCGCGCGCATATAGATCTTGCTGCCAGACTTTGGCAGCAAGATTTAAGGGGTTAATGGCCGCGGGTGGAAGCGATTCCACCCGCGGCTAGGAGGCACACATGTCAGCTGTTGAAAACAGCTGATATGTGTGCCGACCGCCGCCGCCTGCCCTCGGCAGGGGGCGGGGATTATCGGGACATGCTCCATGATGGATATATCCGTCCATGGTCGTGAAGGGGTTAAAGAACCGGAGGGCAGAACAGAGTGCAAATTACCTACAGAAGGGAAGGTGTGCTGAAGGAGAAAGTGATCCCAGAGGGAGTGAGACAAACAACAAAATACCAAAGAAAATGAATATTTATAAAGAATATTCTGCCTACTTACTGACAACAGAAGATAGGTGCAGAGTGAAGACCATAAACAGCAGAGAGATACTTCTAGCTGGTCTTTCAATGACTGGCAGAAACTAACACCAATATGGCTGAACATCAATATGAGAATATCACCAGCAAGAAATACCAGCAGGAGGAACCTATTTAAAGACCCACCCGAAAGGTGATTGGGCAGACAAATGAGTAAATGATTACACATGTTACCCCAATAGAACTACAGGTGCTCAGTTTCAACAGACATGAAATATTTCCATCTCCAAACTGAACTACCAAGAAAAGTCAGCAATAAATTGCATTGATAATATACTTTAGCATGAAGGTATTTTTTCTTATAAATTATCTTTTTTTTAATACATTTTTTTTAAAAAGTTTGGGTTTCAAATTGTGGATTTCCCAAAACATTTTCTGGTGATTTGCATTCACGACTGGATTAATCGAGAGTAGGTTCAGATTATTATATTCTATATAGAAAGACTCATAGAATTCCTAGTTATCACCCTCACCGCTCACCTGGGTAACTTTTCCCTTTTTTTTCTTTCGCTGTTTCCCTTCATATATAATTTGATTTTGCCTCTATGATTTATGTCATAGACGGGGGTCTGTAGTTTAGCGCTTTGGCACATGTGCCCTTTTTTGCCTTTTTTCATCTGTTGTGTATGTGCTGTACATTTGCTTCCCCTCTTGGCACACGTCTGACCCATTGTGTGTGGCATTCTTAATTGCCCCTATGGTGCCTTTTTGTGCCGGGCACCAACACTTTTTCCCTTTTTTCGTCTGTTGTGTATGTGCTGTAGTTTTGTTTCCCCTCTTGGAACACGTCTGACATATTGGGTGTGGCATTCTCAGTTGCCCCCATGGTGCCCCTTTGTGCCGTGTGCCAACACTTTTTGCCTTTTTTGGCTGTTGTATTTGTGCTGTAGATTTGCTTCTTTCACACATGGGTGTAACGTTCTCAGGTGCCCCCATGGTGCCCCTTTGTGCCATGTGCTAACACTTTTTGCCTTTTCTTTGGCTGTTGTGTACGTGCCATAGTTTAGCTTTTTTTTTCACATGTCTGAAACATTGGGTGTGGCATTTTCAGGTGCCCCTTTGTGCCGTTTGCCAACACTTTTTGCCTTTTTTTGGCTGTTGTGAATGTGCTGCAGTTTTGCTTTTTCTTCCACAGGGGTGTAGCATTCTCAGTTGCCCCCATGGTGCCCCTTTGTGCCGTGTGCCAACACTTTTTGCCTTCTTTGGCTGTTATGTATGTGCTGCAGTTTTTCTTCCCCTCTTTGCACTCGTCTGACCCATTGTGTGTGGCATTCTTAATTGCCCCCATGGTGCCCCTTTGTGCCGTGTGCCAACACTTTTTGCCTTTTTTTTTGGCTGTTGTGTATGTGCTGCAGTTTTGCTTGCCCTCTTGGCACACGTCTGACCCATTGTGTGTGGCATTCTTAATTGCCCCCATGGTGCCCCTTTGTGCCGTGTGCCAACACTTTTTGCCTTTTTTTTAGCTGTTATGTATGTGCTGCAGTTTTGCTTCCCCTCTTGGCACACGTCTGACCCATTGTGTGTGGCATTCTTAATTGCCCCCATGGTGCCCCTTTGTGCTGTGTGCCAACACTTTTTGCCTTTTTTTTGGCTGTTGTGTATGTGCTGCACTTTTGCTTGCCCTCTTGGCACATGTCTGACCCTTTGGGTGTGGCGCTCTCAGTTACGCCCCCGGTGCCCCTCGTGCACCAATTTCCAATCTTTATGTATGTTAAAATTTGGCAATTTTCTGTTTTATTTCTCAGCTTTTTCTTTATATTTCTTAATTTCCAATCACTCCCTGATACTTGTTGTGTGTGTGATGGGTCTGCCGGGGGTGACATAATTTACTACTGTCTCTTCCTTTTACTATTATGTAATCTGCCTTTTCTTACGGGGTAAGCTCCTTCCGTACTCTGGAAATGATCTCAGTTTGCATCTGTTTTTGTTTTTATGCATTTTGGCTGTTTTTTTGTACTTTATCTTAGGCACTCGTTATTATTATTATTATTATTATTATTATTATTATTATACGCACTCAATCTTTTAATGCTATTTGTGCTTTTTGTCATTAATATGCACACACTTTATATAGTGTTAGTATGTTCTGCACAACCGGGGAGTGTAATATGTTTCATTACAAGCTCGTTAATTATATAATAAGCTTTATATTAGGCACCGGATGTCATAAATGAATAAATCATGAATAAATATGAATATCAGTATTTTGATAGATTCTTAATTTTATAAACACCTAAAAACACAGCCGTAGACTACACCCCCATCAGGTGTTAGATGTACTCACCCCCATAACACAGGCCAGGCAGCAGAGCAGGAGCAGGAGCTGTTTGCTGGTCCCCATCTGTGAGTGTGAGGACGGGCGGACGACATCCACACTCAGTCCCCGGACACACCTCACCCTCCTCCTGATGAAGGCTCAGCCCCCAGTCTGGAGCTCACACACACTGAGCTGCTCTGGAATTTTTGGACTATTTTTGTAAAGAGAAGCTGATAATGAAACTTTCCACGGTTCACGCGAAAGAATAAAAAAATTGCAAGATCAGTCACACTGGCAAACTTTTATTCTTGGGGCTATGCCGGGGTGAACACAGAAATAACATGGGTGCATGAAAAAAAGTCCTAATTGAGCATATCCCAAGAAATAAATAATAGTAATAATAATAAAAATAAAAAGTTCATGGCAGCCAGTCATAGCAAAGCAAACCTCACAACTTTTAGACACAGGGAGGGACATATATTGGGGGACTTACACAAAAATAGAGACACAGCACAACAGTAACAGGTTCACCGGCAGGGTGGATGCTGGTACTGGTATAGACGACTGATATAGACAACATAGGTTCAGGTTTGGGTTCTAGTACAGGTACTGACAGGAACATAGGTTCTGGAACACAGGCAGGTACCTGGACACAGAAATGGATAAAGGAACTGAGGCTGGTAGCGGGACATAGGAACAGATAAAGGTACTGAGGCTGGTAGCAGGACACCGCAATGGATAAAGGTACTGAGGCTGGTAGCGGGACACCGGAATGGATAAAGGAACTGAGGCTGGTAGCGGGACACAGGAATGGATAAAGGAACTGAGGCTGGTAGTAGGACACAGGAACGGATAAAGAAACTCAGACTGGTAGCGGGACACAGGAATGGATAAAGGAACTCAGACTGGTAGCGGGACACAGGAATGGATAAAGGAACTTAGGCAGGTAGCGAGAAACAGATAAAGGAACTCAGGCTGGTAGCGGGACACAGGAACGGATAAAGGAACTCAGGCTGGTAGCGGGACACAGGAACGGATAAAGGAACTCAGGCTGGTAGCGGGACACAGGAACAGATAAAGGAACTCAGGCTGGTACAAGGACACTGTCTATCTCTGCACACATAGGTTTTTTTTTTACCCCTGAAGCCTGTACCAGTCCCTGCCACTGCAGGTTGACATCTTTTTGTCTCCCCTGAGGAACTCTCCTTATTGAGAGGGAAACGCGTCGGGAGGGCGTCTCTTTTTTCTTTAATAAGGTTGCGGGGGCAGACAACTTACATGGGTGCTGCCTTTGTCAGGGCGGAAGCTCATTCACGGGGCATGACAGGGGCTGATACATAATAACCCGACTGCTGACCCTGGTCCTTTCAGCCTGTGACTCCTTATCTGGATTTGTGGAGAAAATTTGGGTGAGATCTATCTAATTTTCTTGCCATTAGTCAAAAATTTTTATATTGCACAAGTAATGCACAAGCACTTTGTGTTTTTATTCTTAGATTAAAAGTTAAGTTTTAGTCCCTGCTATTATATTTTTTGGTACAAGGACAGAGAAACGGATAAAGGAACTGAGGCTGGTAGCGGGACACAGGAACGGATAAAGGAACTTAGGCTGGTAGCGGGACACAGGAACGGATAAAGGAACTTAGGCTGGTAGTGGGACACAGGTACAGATAAAGGAACACAGACTGGTAGCGGGACACAGGAACAGATAAAGGAACTGAGGCTGGTAGTGGGACACAGTAACAGATAAAGGAACTCAGACTGGTAGCGGGACACAGGAACGGATAAAGGAACTCAGGCTGGTACCAGGACACAGGAACAGATAAAAGAGCTCAGGCTGGTACCAAGACACAGAAACAAATAAAGGAGATGAAGCTGGTAACGGGACACAGGAATGGATAAAGGAACTCAGGCTGGTACCGGGACACAAGAACGGATAAAGGAACTGAGGCTGGTACCAGCACACAGGAACGGCTAAAGGAACTTATGCCACCCCCGTGCCAGCAGCCGGTGCTGCTCAGATCCGGATCTACGGTACGGCTCGAGGGGTCGTCCGGGGGTTGCGCGGACACTCCGAATAAAAAGGGGACGTATTTATATGGGATTGTTTGTAAGATGTCTGTGACGCCACCCACGGTGTGTGGTGAAATGTAGCACCACCGCTGCCGTTGCCAGGCTCCCGGGGACGTTGGGCTGGCAGCTGGATGTTAACCCCTCCATGGGTAGGGATGGATGTCCCGGGGCCCAATGTCTCTATGCGGAGGATGATGATTGCAGGGGCCGGCGCGCCCGGCCAGGCCGGGGGTGTTACTCACAGTCGAATAAAGCACACGAGTCCTGTGGTAAACCAAGGGGATGGTGGCCGGCTGCCGCAGACGGGTGTATCTTATCCCACACCCGGGTTGATAGTCATTGCCTCTCTCCTCTGCACTCGGTGTGTTGTAGATAGGACTTCCCGGGGTGAAACACGGGAGTCCGCTCCCGGTCCTTTGGTTGGGAGCTGTGCCCATCTGACACTGACCCTTGGGATCTACGGGCCCTGGTGGTTGCCCTATCCCTCTCGGTGGGTGGTTGTCTACTTTTCGGGACTTAGGTTGGGACAGGACCTAAAATCCTTCCCTCAATTGGTTAATTAGCTAGGCCGTCGGTGCCGCTCCTGACTTCAGGATGCAAGTACCCCCTCTGTGCACACGGTTTCTGGGTCTGTTCTCCGGTGTCGGTACCGGCGGGCTCCAGCCCTGTCCTGGTCCACCTGGGATCCCCGGCTCCATCTTCCCGTCTCCTGCAGGCTCTGACTACCGTCTGCTGAAACGCCCACGCCGGGGCCTGCAGGGCGGTCATGGTCATGGTATTCGGGGTCAGGCTGTGAGTGGCTCGACCCGGCTTCCGTCACCCTGGCGGGTTTCAATAGAAGGAAAGTCCCAAAGTCAGTTCGGTGTTACAAGGGGGATGGAAGGAGGGTAACGGGGTTCCTGGGGAGCTTGCCATCGCTCACGACAGCCACTGAGGTCTCGGCCTCCTCTGCCACCACGCTCCCCCAGGAAACAGTACGGGACGGGGATGGGGGATGCTAGCAGCGCCACCCGTGGTCTGCGGCCAGATGTTTATTTTGTTAGTAGTTTTTCGTTTGTGAACCCTCCCCATACACACCTATTGCCAATCCACATCGTATATATAGCCTGGGTCTCAGCTTCCCATACACGGTAAGTTTTTTAACTGCATGAGAGGACACACACAAGCTAGGGACCTCAACGTAGAGAAATACTTTGGCGTAGTGTTGGGGCTCTATTGCATTGATCAATTCGGTAGCTAAATTTCTCTTTATTCATATATTCATGGCAGTAATGCAGGTTCCATTTTTCACATTTCATTCTTACACATAGCTATTGAATTTTTCATGTCAGTATTCACACAGCAGTTTCTGCTATTCCATGTATTCCCCTTACATAGTCACTGGTGTGCATACCTTATCTCCCCATAGTGATGTTTTTTTAGGTTTTTGCACCCAGTTCAGACATAGAATGGAGTTCCAAACGTTATTTCTTATTTTGCGGCCAGATGTTTAGCCGCCGCTGCACAGTCTCTCTCCGGGGCTGGTGTTACAGGCAGCTGGATGGAATACTTCCCACGGGTGCAGCGGTGGAGCCCCGGGAGATTAATGAGACCCAGAGCAACAGTCCTCAGGGACACCGGGGGCATTACTCACACCAGTCACGGAGTGCGGTTCCAGTTGTCCATTCCACATCGCACCCGGGTGCTGGCACCGCCTGTATCCCCTGGTCGTTCCCGGGCAGGTAGGAGGAAGGGGGTCTGCTGAGGTGATCTGGGGGTCCCTCTCTTTTGATGCGTTAATGCTATCCCCGTGGCATAGAGCATCATACCTCCCAACCGTCCCGGATTCTGCGGGACTTCCACGATTTTTCAGGTCTGTCCCGCACTCCCGCGGCTCACAGCTGATGTCCCGGCTCCTCCCCTCAGTGGAGTGAATAAATTAAATTATCATCAGCTCTGGATTTTTGGGGGAGGCCGGGACTCGAACCCGTGGAACTGTGAGGTCATTGTTTCCAAGGCAGCAGCTCTACCACTGAGCTACTGCCTGTATTGAAACCAATAGGAAGATTTTGTTATCTTGACCTCTATACTGCAGATGAGACACCAGAAGCAGATTATTCAGCTGCAAAGATGGATGGAGGGATGAATGGAGGGATGAATGGAGGGATGAATGGAGGGACAGAGGGAGGGATGGATGGATGATAGAGGGATGAATGGAGGGATGAATGGAGGGATGAATGGAGGGATGAATAGAGGGATAGAGGGAGGGATGGATGGATGATAGAGGGATGAATGGAGGTATGAATGGAGGGATGGATAGAGGGATGGATGGATGATAGAGGGATGAATGGAGGGATGAATGGAGGGATAGAGGGAGGGATGGATGGATGATAGAGGGATGAATGGAGGGATAGAGGGAGGGATGGATGGATGATAGAGGGATGAATAAAGGGATAAATGGAGGGATAGAGGGAGGGATGGATGGATGATAAAGGGATGAATGGAGGGATGAATGGAGGGATGAATGGAGGGATGAATGGAGGGATAGAGGGAGGGATGGATGATAGAGGGATGAATGGAGGGATGAATGGAGGGATAGATGGATGGATGGATGATAGAGGGATGAATGGAGGGATAGAGGGAGGGATGGATGGATAATAGAGGGATGAATGGAGGGATAGAGGGAGGGATAGAGGGAGGGATGGATGGATGATAGAGGGATGAATGGAGGGATGAATGGAGGGATAGAGGGAGGGATGGATGGATGATAGAGGGATGAATGGAGGGATGAATGGAGGGATAGAGGGAGGGATGGATGGATGATAGAGGGATGAATGGAGGGATGGATAGAGGGATGGATGATAGAGGGATGAATGGAGGGATAGAGGAAGGGATAGAGGGAGGGATGGATGGATGATAGAGGGATGAATGGAGAGATGAATGGAGGGATGAATGGAGGGATAGAGGGAGGGATGGATGGATGATAGAAGGATGAATGGAGGGATGAATGGAGGAATGAATGGAGGGATAGAGGGAGGGATGGATGATAGAGGAATGAATGGAGGGATGAATGGAGGGATAGAGGGAGGGATGGACGGATGATAGAGGGATGAATGGAGGGATAGCGGGAGGGATAGAGGGATGAATGGAGGGATGAATGGAGGGAGGGATGGATGATAGTGGGAAGGATGGATGATAGAGGGATGGATGATAGAGGGATATATAGATACACGACAGATAATAGATAGATAGAGATAGAATCATAGATAGAATCATAGACAGACAGACAGATAGATAGCTAGAATCATAGATAGAGAGATAGATAGAATCATAGATAGATAGAATCATAGATAGATAAATAGATAGATAGAATCATAGATAGATAAATAGATAGAATCATAGATAGATAGATAGAGGGATAGATAGAATCATAGATAGATAGAATCATAGATAGATAGAAGGATAGATATAGATAGATAGATAGATAGATAGATAGAGGGATAGATATAGATAGATAGATAGATAGATAGAGGGATAGATATAGATAGATAGATAGATAGATAGATAGAGGGATAGATATAGATAGATAAATACTGTATCTCAATGTAGGTGAAGGAAAGAGTCAGATTCATTTGTTTCCATAAAACTACTATAAAGAAATGAGGAAAAAAATACAAATACATTTTTTTTTTATCTTCACCACCCTGGATTCAAACCAGCAACATTCAAAACTTGTGTCCAGCAGCCTCCTAGCTTTCCTAGCTGCTCTAGCTGTTGAGCCACTAGGATTGATGATGTCAGGGGGAGGATTTTACATAAATGAACCTACAATGCAGCCTCTTACACAGCAGATTACACAGGACACAGCTCCATTGTACAGAGCAGCATCTCTATGTCCTGTATTCTGGAGAGAGAGGAAAAGTGGATTTTTTTTTTCTTCTAATAAAGTTACTAAAAATAATGAAAAAAAAAATAGAATAATGTAATTTTATTACACTTTTTATAAAATAATAAACATCACAAATCAGCAAATAACATGGACATATTTGGTGTCCCTGTAATCATAATGACCTGAACAACACAGCAATCAGATTATTTATGGGGATCGGTAAATGGCGGGAAAAAAATGGCGCAATTTATTATTTTTCTTTATTAAAACCCATAAAAAAATGTAATAAAAATGGATCACTGAGGCAGTGTTCACACATAGCATAAATGCTGCATTTTTTCTGCAGGTGTCCGCGCCACGAGTGCAATAACAATGTTCCCTGATTATTGCGTGTTTGCGGTATTTTTTATGCATTGTCCCCTTATTTGATACATGTTTGTTGCTGATGTGAATCCTGAAGCTTATAAAGAAAGAAACACCAAATCCGCACAGTTCAGCGGCACCTTTCCACGCACCAGGGGCGGAGATTTCAGGACGTCTCATCCACTTTGCTTGGACAATTAGTCCATATTCACATGTAGTGTAAATGCTGCATTTTTTTCTGCTGTTTTTTTGCACATTTATTGTGCTGTGTTTAATTGTCCAAGTAAAGTGGATGTGATTCCATGAAAAGACGCCGCTGAATTCTGCGGTTTTCAGGGGGGGTGTTTCTCTGGAGGTTTCTATGTGGAGCTTAAAAAAATGCAGGAAAAAGCTTCTCAGTACAATAAAAACACTTAAAAACGCAGATTCACATCTGAACCAAAAACACATTAAATAATGGAGAAAAGGCAGAAAAAAATGCAGCAAAAATGGAAAAAACAGAGAAGATTGTTATTGTGTAGTTTGGTGCAGACAGAAACAAAAAGAAACAGAATTTATGCAGCGTGTGAACACAGCTTTATAGGCACAAATAAGCAACATGTCATATAGTGACACAGAAATATAAAAAAATTCTGACTGCTATGAATATGAATGAACAGTCCGGGACATCTGCTGAATGACCGTTACTGCCAAATGGGTGTAGCTAGGGGTGTGGCTAGGGGCGTGATCAAAATTTGCCGAGGCGCGCTGCGTGCGCCGCATACTTTGTCCCTCTTTCCTTTCTTGAAAAGTTGGGAGGTATGAGAGCATCTTGGGGACCCGCCGCCATTCTGTCTCTCTCTTGCCCGGTAGCGTAGTCAGTACCGCCACCGGGTACAACTTTCTCCAGGGATCCCCAGTCCTCAGCTCCATTCCCTTCCTCTAGATGTTATCAGCCCTGGTCTCGTGGCATCTCCTCAGCAGGAGCTGCTACTTTCACACATCAGTTTTTTGCCATCAGGTACAATCCGGAAAAAAAAGGATAAAACGGATCCGGTATCGCATCCGGTTTATCCCCATAGACTTGCATTGTAACCGGATTGTACCTGATGGCTTTGCGGTGCATCCGTTTTTTTCCGGATGCGGCAAAATAATTAAATCCGGCGGCCGGATACAACGTATCATGTAACGTTTTTTTGGCCCTTAAAAAAACCGCATTCTGCCGGATCCGGCGCAATGCGGCATTGTATACAATGGGTGTCTATGCATGCCGGATCCGGCGCAATGCGGTTTAAACCGGATGCGGTGACCGCATCCGGTTTGGTAAACAGAGCATGCGCAAATTTTTTTTTTTCATCATCACAAAACTTATAAAAGGATCCAGCACATTCTACACACCTCCTGCCGTTGGTTCCTGACTTCAACTTCTGCTGTCCTCCAGTCCAGTGCTCCAGGGAAGAGGTATGTCCACAGTACTGTCCACAGATCACTGCTGTGAGCTGCGTACATGTACTTAGACATTGTTTTTGCTTTTTTTACAGGTGCAGTGTTGCGGGCAAAGTTTGTTCAAGCCATTTGCAGTGCCAGTTTGTTTCGGTGCCAGTCTTGAAGTGTTGTGGCGGAGAGTGTCCCTGAGGTAATGTCCACAGTACTGTCCACAGATCACTGATGTGAGCTGCGTACATGTACTTAGACATTGTTTTTGCTTTTTTTACAGGTGCAGTGTTGCGGCCCCAGTTTTGTCAAGCCATTTGCTGTGCGAGGCCTGTTATAGAAAAAGATATGTCGTCTTCTGGTAGCCCGCCCTCCGGTTCACAAACTGAGGTATATATTTTTTTTTGGGGTTTTTTTTTAAAAAAAAAAACAAAAATTTTTTAAATAAACGACATTTACACAGGTGGCCGAAACATCACAGGAGATGCTGCCAGAAGATGACGGAAGGGGTGGAGAAATACAAGGAGCGGGCGGTCAGAGTGTAAGTTTCATACAGGAATTGTTTACCACAGCACACCAAACACATAAGTAAATAATGGTTTTTTTTTTCCTTCACTAAAGGCTTCAACTTCTAGGGCTCACGATAGAGCTCCCCCAAGACCGTCCCAGGGTCGTCGTCGAGGTGGCGGTGGTCTTAGTGTAAGTTTTTTTTTTTATTTTTTTTTTTTTTTTTCATATCTGTGTGAATTTAGGTATAATTTTTTTTTTTTTTTAATTTCTTTTTTCTTTCTTTGAACAGGCATCACAGCGTGCTCCCGATTCTGACGGTGAGGAGGCCGGATTTATCAACATCGACCTCCTCATCGATGAAGTTAGAGAAAGGGAGCCGCTGTGGAACATGGCTGACCGCCGCCACGCTGATTCGATCGTAACCCGTCGACTCTGGGACGAGGTATGCCACGCAGCGGTAGAAGGTTGGGGGGAGCTCAATTCTCGTGGCCAGAAGAAACAGCGTAAGTATTCACAGTTCAGTAGGTTATGCTGCAGGATGTAATGTGTTGTATACTAACCACTTTGTGCTTTCCACTTTCAGGTGACAAACTTCAGAAGCGGTGGCGGTCTATCAGGGATCGCTTCAAAAAGGAGTTGAATCAAGAGATGCAGGCCCCGAGTGGATCCGGAGGACGCAGATCGAAGTACCGTTACTTTAGAGCGTTGTCGTTCCTCCGGACAACTATGGTGTGCAGAAGGTAAATATTCCACACAATATGTACAAAGTATAATATTTTATGTCTGGTTTTTTTTGCCTTTTTTTTTTTATTCAGTGGCACTGTATAGCAATTAAATTAATTATTGTTTTGTTTTTCCTCTTTTTACCAGCACCGTCTGCAGCACTCAGGAGCCTGCATCGAACCCGACAGGAGCGATCCCTGAACAGTCCGCCACTGGGGAACACAGGCACAGACCCCACCCATCTGAACCTTCCCTTCCATCGACATCTGTCCCATCCACCTGCGCTGGAGCTTCCGGTGAGACTTCATTACCTGAAGCTGCTGGTGATGAGATAGCTTTTCCCCTACCCCACCCCTCTGACACTGCTGCCCTCAGTAGAACACCTTTGGGTTCTGGGCGTCAGCGTCATAGGGGTCAGGAAAAGAGCTATGCGCCCGAGTTCTTGCATCTAAATGCAGCCTTCCAGAACGCCATTCAATTATTAGCCGAACAAAATCGTTCATCTTTTAGCTTCCTAAATGCCAATATGGAAAAAAATACGCACGAATTGTGCACGCGTCTGGACAGGCTGCATTTAGATGCAAGTAAATCACCCAATCATTGTTTTTTTCAAGCTGTACTAGAGCGCATGGAAAAGCTATCTCCTGACCAGCAGATGCATGTAATGCAAGCCACACGGCAGGCTCTGGCGCAGGTTTCCTCCCAACCACCTCCACCCACCCCTCCTCCAGCACCTGCCCCCCCTCCAGCCATTGTCCCTACTCCCCCTGCTGCCCAGTACCAGCCTGCTGCCCAGTACCAGCCTGCTGCCCAGTACCAGCCTGCAGCCCAGTACCAGCCTGCTGCCCAGTACCAGCCTGCTGCCCAGTACCAGCCTGCTGACCAGTACCAGTGTGGCGCCCCTGACCTGGTCAGGCACCACTGAGTACTGCACCCATGCTGGGGACAGTACAACACAGGTAATCCAGAAGGCTGACCGGGGTGTGGAACACAGGCGCATAGTGACCAGGTCTCACACATGTACCCATGAGAGGATCCCTGGGGATCCCAGGAGGGGGCAAGCCTTCACCTTCACTGGAATAGTGGAGGGGGTAGAGCCTCCATCTCCTCTCAAGGGGTGTGGTAAGAGAGTCTGGTTGCTAGGTGGCGTAGGCAAGAACAGGAGAGGAGGGGCAGTGAGTCAGTTAGAAGAGAACTCCATAGGGCTCAGTGAGGAGCAGACCTGTGGGGCTGTTGCTGTCTAACAGCGCCCGCGCAGTGGCTATTGACGGGGGAGAACGGTCAACTAGGAATGCTGCCTGAAAGCCAGCTTCAGCTAGAGAGTGCAACGGAGTGGGAAGTAAGGAGACTGCTAGAGAGCACCAGGCCCAACCGGGCGGCAGATCCCGAAGCGGGGATAGATTCAACTTTCTTCTGCTAAACCTGCCGGTGTGGGGCTCTTAAAGCCCACACCACAACACTACAAAAGCCGCAGCCACGTAACCGCAAGTTAGGGCCCATAGGTCATAGGAGGCAAGAGGCTGGAGTGGCCTGGTCCGGGGAACAAGCACACGGCAAACGAAGGGGAGAGAGGCTTCAGCATCTTCCCTGGGTGACCCCCATAGGGACTCAAAGTCGGGGTCACCCCAAACCACCAAGGGCTAAGGAAGGCGAGTCAGTAGTCACCCTCATAAAGTCAGCCTGAAGGATACCTGGTTCCTACCTGGTTCATCTCAGCTACGCCCGGGTTACTCACCCTGCCACCTGAAGTGAGTAAAAACCCTGAAAGACACTCTGCCTGTGTGGTCATTCTGCGACTTGTAGTACTACGCATCTACACCGGGCCCTGGGGCTTGCCTCACTCTCAGGAGGCTACTACATCTGACTGCACATATCATCAGCCCCAGGCACCCCTAACCTGCAGTGGCGGTCCCCACTGACCGCAATACTGAGAGTGGCGTCACGATCAAAACCGAAGATTCCCTACCTGTGACCAGCACCAGCTACGTGGAGTCCCTGAAGGTATGCACCGACACAACACCTGCGGGGCTTCACATCTGGCGTCACGAACAGGATAAGGACTAGACCTGTTCAGACAGGTGACCATGTGCCTGGGCGGTCCGCTTGAAAAATTGGAAGCGCCGCCATATTGCCACCATGAAAAGCGCGCTGAAAAACAACAGCAGCCCGCGCTGGAAGAAGTTACCGCCCACGAAGAGGTGTGGCTACCCAGAGATCCCCTGCAGAGTCCGGACCTCGCTGATGAAGAAAGCGGAAGCGTCGAGAGACGGCGGAGCAGAAGAGAAGCCAGCAGCTTGCTAGAGAAAATGGAGTCCAGACGCGGATACCCAGAACCAGGCACTGCTGCCTGGTGGTGCCGGGAGCTTGCCATCTTCTGCGACCAGCTGGAGGCCAGGATTGTGCGACGGCTCAGAGAAGAACGCACGGAGCTCCTGGAGATGGCTGCGGCGGTGCGGACCTACGAGGAGGGAGCCGCGCGGAGCCTGCCGGATCGAGCGGCGACGACGATTCAGACCCCGATGGGTGAGTCCGGTGTTGCCCCGGCTAGAACAAGAGCCCCGATCCTAGCTGCTGCGACCGCGGTCCCAGAGGAGGCGCCCGGTGCGGCGACGCTGAGTGAGGCCGCAGCCACGCTAGGTGCGGCCCGCCAAGCCCAGGCCGCTGCAGCGATGCCCCGCCTGTCCCGCAGGGCTCCGACCACCACGGCAGTGCTCATCCGTGCTGCAGGTGTGACGCTGACCCAGGCTGCCACCCTGCTGAACCCGGTCCGCCAAGACCCCAACGCAGCAGCGACGCTCGTCCGCGCCGCAAGTGATATGCTGAACCAGGCCGCAGCCCCGCCGGGTGCGGCCCGCCAAGCTCCGATCACTGCAGCGACGCCCGGCTCAGCCTGCACGGACCCCATCGAGGCTGCGACGCCAAGTGAGACCGCGGCTGAAGTGACCAGTCCGGCCCGCCAGGAATCGGCCGCGACAGAAACGCCAATTCAGGCCGCCGCCATACAGGGCGCGGCCCGCCAAGACCAGGCCGCCGCCATGCCAGGCGCGGCCCGCCAAGAAGAGAAGACTACCTCATCATTTTCCCCGGCCTGCAAGGCCAGAGCAGACACCGCTCCCCGGTCTGAGGAAGTCCCTACTAGGAAATCCCTGATAGGTGAAGACTCCGCATACTGGCAGCTGAAGGCTGACCTGGAGGCCAAGTTCCCACAGGAGATGGTGGACAGATACATGCTCCCTCCGCATACCCCCAAGGAGATTCAGGCAACCCCTGCAGCCGCGCCAGAGAGTCCACCGCCCAGACCAGCTGAAGAAAGCCCATCCCCAGCACTGCCACCAAAGGAGTGCCAAGAAGAACTAAGGGGGAGAGGAGGCCAGGAAGCTGAGGAGCTGACTCCGGAGCCACCGGCAGTGGAGCAATACTCAGAACCGGAGATGTTACCCTATTCCCGTTGGGATGAGGAGGACTTGACACCGTCTGCAGACGAAGATCAGCCCAAAGACCTCACCTGGGAGCCTGCAGGCATGAACCCAGCCCGCAAGACAAGGCGTAGCAGAACAAAGTATCCCCCAACACCACAGTCTCCAAAGCAGAGAGAGGTCACAGCCAGAGACCTGGAGGAGAAAAGGTGCCTAAGAAGGTCCAAAGCCCAGACTAGAGGACCCCTTTACAGAGGAATAGTAGAGGACTTCAACTTGAAAAGCGGATACGGCTTCATTGTAGTAAAAGGAATAAAAGAGGGCATATTTGTGAATCGGAGAGATGTTCAAGCCCACCTGCCCAGAGGACATTCAGGCAGAAATTTGAAAATTGGAGACTTAGTACAGTTCACCTTGCATCAAGGAGAAAGGGGCTACTATGCCTTAGACGTAGCACCATGTCCCAAACAAGAAAGAAAAGACAGAGATAAAGAACCAGATGTAGAAACAGACGAAGACCAAGAAAGGAAAGATAAAGAACCTACAGATGAAACAACCACAGACAAAGAACCTACAGATGAAACAACCACGGACGACGACGGAGAGCAAGAAAGTCACAGGTGCCGGTGCCCTACATGCCCACGCCCTAGTGAAATGGAGGAGTAGAGTAGAGAGAAGTAAAGAAATACAGCAAGTTACCAGTTGAAGTTTTGACAAGTTTTGTTTGCAACGTTTAAGAAATGAGCCCACAAAAACTATTGTGAGAAATAAACTTTAAGGCTATGAACTTGCTATAGCCACAAACTCTCGCAGTGTAAATAGTTACACCAGTGGCACCACCACCAGGGCCAGCCTGTTTAGGGGCTTGGCTCGTCTGCAACCAGGGGGGCCCGTCCGTAGAAAAGGGCCTTGGCTCACCTGCGACCAGAGAGCACGCCTGTTTATGGGGCCTTGGCTCACCACCACAAAGAGGGTACCTGGTCAGCACCAACTGTGGAGGCCGCCTCTGCATCCTGCCAGAAGAGGCTGAAGGCGCGGATCCACCAGGCCAGGTATACCCTGAAACCACCAGCCCATGAAAGCCGCCTCTACATCCTGCCAGAAGTGGCTGAAGGCGCGGCCAACGTGAGAGGGTTTTGGGTGGGTTAACGGACTTGTGGGTGGAGGGTGGTGATGTCTGATACCTGGTGCTTTTAAATGTTTTACCATGTTTTAATGTTTTATGCATTATTTTTTAAAATGTTGTCTTGCAGCCCGAGGACGTGCTGGTGATAACTAAGGGGGAATGTGGCGCCCCTGACCTGGTCAGGCACCACTGAGTACTGCACCCATGCTGGGGACAGTACAACACAGGTAATCCAGAAGGCTGACCGGGGTGTGGAACACAGGCGCATAGTGACCAGGTCTCACACATGTACCCATGAGAGGATCCCTGGGGATCCCAGGAGGGGGCAAGCCTTCACCTTCACTGGAATAGTGGAGGGGGTAGAGCCTCCATCTCCTCTCAAGGGGTGTGGTAAGAGAGTCTGGTTGCTAGGTGGCGTAGGCAAGAACAGGAGAGGAGGGGCAGTGAGTCAGTTAGAAGAGAACTCCATAGGGCTCAGTGAGGAGCAGACCTGTGGGGCTGTTGCTGTCTAACAGCGCCCGCGCAGTGGCTATTGACGGGGGAGAACGGTCAACTAGGAGTGCTGCCTGAAAGCCAGCTTCAGCTAGAGAGTGCAACGGAGTGGGAAGTAAGGAGACTGCTAGAGAGCACCAGGCCCAACCGGGCGGCAGATCCCGAAGCGGGGATAGATTCAACTTTCTTCTGCTAAACCTGCCGGTGTGGGGCTCTTAAAGCCCACACCACAACACTACAAAAGCCGCAGCCACGTAACCGCAAGTTAGGGCCCATAGGTCATAGGAGGCAAGAGGCTGGAGTGGCCTGGTCCGGGGAACAAGCACACGGCAAACGAAGGGGAGAGAGGCTTCAGCATCTTCCCTGGGTGACCCCCATAGGGACTCAAAGTCGGGGTCACCCCAAACCACCAAGGGCTAAGGAAGGCGAGTCAGTAGTCACCCTCATAAAGTCAGCCTGAAGGATACCTGGTTCCTACCTGGTTCATCTCAGCTACGCCCGGGTTACTCACCCTGCCACCTGAAGTGAGTAAAAACCCTGAAAGACACTCTGCCTGTGTGGTCATTCTGCGACTTGTAGTACTACGCATCTACACCGGGCCCTGGGGCTTGCCTCACTCTCAGGAGGCTACTACATCTGACTGCACATATCATCAGCCCCAGGCACCCCTAACCTGCAGTGGCGGTCCCCACTGACCGCAATACTGAGAGTGGCGTCACGATCAAAACCGAAGATTCCCTACCTGTGACCAGCACCAGCTACGTGGAGTCCCTGAAGGTATGCACCGACACAACACCTGCGGGGCTTCACACCAGCCTGCAGCCCAGTACCAGCTCCCAACCACATCTGCCCCTACACTTCCTTCCCACTACCACATCTCGCCTTCCACACCCATCATGACCCCAACTCAAGCCACTAATTCACCCGCCACCTCTTCTGTCTCCCAATCCCTCCACTCCACCCCTCAATCCTTACCAAATCCCATCCCATCTCCTGGTTTCCCTCTTGGTTTCTCAACCACACCTTCACCTTCTGTTACTTCCCCACCACCACCACCAACACCACTTTCCACCCTCAATACTCCAACTGTGCGTGTGTTCCCACCTGTCAGCCCCTCCAGTACTATCTCCACCCCAAGCCCAAGATATACCAATTTATAATTTATTTATGTAATAAAAATAAAAGTTTTTTGTTGAAAAGTATTTATTTGTTCTTGTTTTTTTTGGGGGGTAATATTATTTTGCAAGTTAAGTTAATAATAAAGGTAATACAAAAACATAACATGTTGTAATTTGACGGTGTAAAAATTACAAATTTTTACAGCGAGTGAAAGATTAAAATTAACAAGGTTAACAAGATATTTTTTAATTTATTTTTAACTATGTTTATTTGTTATAAAACTAAACAAAAATCTTATACCATTTGATCTTGCCAATCTACTCTACCTTCTGGGGACACAAAATAGTCAGCATATTTGTCACGGATTGTTGAACAGGCAACACTACTCCTAAATCCAGGACTGGTGTAGTCAGTCAAAGAGGTGGATTCCAAACTCTGGTCATCCAAGGACAAAGGTTCCTTTGTTAAAACAAAATTGTGCAGTACCACACATGCTTTCACAATTTCATCCACAGTTTCAATGTTTAAATTAATGGCTGTTAACAACACTCGCCATTTGCTGGTTAGTATCCCAAAGGAGCATTCCACCATTCTTCTGGCTCTGGATAATCTGTAATTATATATTTTTTGTGTTTGCGTCAATCCACGGCTTGCATATGGCTTCAACAGATGTTGGGAGAGTTGAAAGGCTTCGTCGGCCACAAAAACAAAGGGCATTGGGGGCTCACATGTGCCAGGAAGAGGTCTTGCAGGAGGGAAATCAAAAGTATTCCCATAGATTCGCCGCCCCATTGGGGACATTTTAAAGACCTGAGAGTCATTGGATCTCCCATATGCGCCAATGTCCACTGAGATAAATTTGTAGTCCGCATCCGTTATTGCCATTAGGACAATTGAGAAATACTTTTTATAATTGTAGTATTCTGACCCCGAAGCAGCAGGTTTCACAATTCTTATATGTTTGCCGTCCACTGAGCCAAGGCAATTTGGAAACTGACAAATGTTATAGTATTGTTCAGCAATTGCAAGCCATCTGTCCCTGGTGGGCTGGGGGATGAAATCCTCATGGAGGCAATCCCACAAGGCTTGGCAAGTGTCTCTAATGATTCCCGAGATGGTGGAAATTCCTAGTCGAAACTGGTAGTGGAGGGACGAAAGCGACTCTCCAGTTGCAAGGAATCTGTAAAGGAAAGACAATAATTATAAAAAAATAATAGCAAACACATTACAGTTAAAAGTCAATTTACAGGAGGATACAGTTCGAAAAAAAAAAACTTACCTAAGCGTAACCAGCAAACGCTCCTCGGGTGTTATAGAGAACCGGCTGTAGGTGTCCGTTTTACGGATGTTGTCCGCAACAAGGCCAAGGAGGACGTCAAAATTATTCACTGCCATCCGGACATAGCTTGTGAATTTTTCATGGTTTCCACGGAGCTCCAGGTATAGTGTTGAAAACACCCCACGTGTCAGTCTCTGGGCAGTCAGGGGATGGATCCAAAAGCGTCGATGTCGCTGACGCCTCAGTCGCTGTCGCTCCTTTTCTCTGACGATGATAGCCAAGCGATTTGCCTCAAATATAAAATCTGCAGTGATCTTTGTGTAATTTGCAAGAATAGCATCCATGGTTTCTGCTTGTCTCTGTCTTCATTCTGTCATATATGCTTCAAAATACTGTATATATACTATATTTTCCCAATAGCCAATCAGAATACGGAACTCGTTAATTGTTTGTTTAGTGTTAAAAAAACGGATCCGTCAAAAAACGGACAGAACGGATGCAAAACGGATGCAAACCGGACCCACTGGATCCGTTTTTTTCCGGATCCGTTCACAACGGATCCGCTTAAAACCGGATCCGGTGGGTCCGGTTTGATCCGGTTTGCACAACAAAACCGGAAACGTTGGATACGGCAAAAAAAAGGACTGTACCTGAATACAGAAAACTGATGTGTGAAAGTAGCCTAAGCCTAAGGCTACTTTCACACATCAGTTTTCTGTATTCAGGTACAGTCCTTTTTTTTGCCGTATCCAACGTTTCCGGTTTTGTTGTGCAAACCGGATCAAACCGGACCCACCGGATCCGGTTTTAAGCGGATCCGTTGTGAACGGATCCGGAAAAAAACGGATCCAGTGGGTCCGGTTTGCATCCGTTTTGCATCCGTTCTGTCCGTTTTTTGACGGATCCGTTTTTTTAACACTAAACAAACAATTAACGAGTTCCGTATTCTGATTGGCTATTGGGAAAATATAGTATATATACAGTATTTTGAAGCATATATGACAGAATGAAGACAGAGGCAAGCAGAAACCATGGATGCTATTCTTGCAAATTACACAAAGATCGCTGCAGATTTTATATTTGAGGCAAATCGCTTGGCTATCATCGTCAGAGAAAAGGAGCGACAGCGACTGAGGCGTCAGCGACATCGACGCTTTTGGATCCATCCCCTGACTGCCCAGAGACTGACACGTGGGGTGTTTTCAACCCTATACCTGGAGCTCCGTGGAAACCATGAAAAATTCACAAGCTATGTCCGGATGGCAGTGAATAATTTTGACGTCCTCCTTGGCCTTGTTGCGGACAACATCCGTAAAACGGACACCTACAGCCGGTTCTCTATAACACCCGAGGAGCGTTTGCTGGTTACGCTTAGGTAAGTTTTTTTTTTTCGAACTGTATCCTCCTGTAAATTGACTTTTAACTGTAATGTGTTTGCTATTATTTTTTTATAATTATTGTCTTTCCTTTACAGATTCCTTGCAACTGGAGAGTCGCTTTCGTCCCTCCACTACCAGTTTCGACTAGGAATTTCCACCATCTCGGGAATCATTAGAGACACTTGCCAAGCCTTGTGGGATTGCCTCCATGAGGATTTCATCCCCCAGCCCACCAGGGACAGATGGCTTGCAATTGCTGAACAATACTATAACATTTGTCAGTTTCCAAATTGCCTTGGCTCAGTGGACGGCAAACATATAAGAATTGTGAAACCTGCTGCTTCGGGGTCAGAATACTACAATTATAAAAAGTATTTCTCAATTGTCCTAATGGCAATAACGGATGCGGACTACAAATTTATCTCAGTGGACATTGGCGCATATGGGAGATCCAATGACTCTCAGGTCTTTAAAATGTCCCCAATGGGGCGGCGAATCTATGGGAATACTTTTGATTTCCCTCCTGCAAGACCTCTTCCTGGCACATGTGAGCCCCCAATGCCCTTTGTTTTTGTGGCCGACGAAGCCTTTCAACTCTCCCAACATCTGTTGAAGCCATATGCAAGCCGTGGATTGACGCAAACACAAAAAATATATAATTACCGATTATCCAGAGCCAGAAGAATGGTGGAATGCTCCTTTGGGATACTAACCAGCAAATGGCGAGTGTTGTTAACAGCCATTAATTTAAACATTGAAACTGTTGATGAAATAGTGAAAGCATGTGTGGTACTACACAATTTTGTTTTAACAAAGGAACCTTTGTCGTTGGATGACCAGAGTTTGGAAGCCACCTCTTTGACTGACTACACCAGTCCTGGATTTAGGAGTAGTGTTGCCTGTTCAACAATCCGTGACAAATATGCTGACTATTTTGTGTCCCCAGAAGGTAGAGTAGATTGGCAAGATCAAATGGTATAAGATTTTTGTTTAGTTTTATAACAAATAAACATAGTTAAAAATAAATTAAAAAATATCTTGTTAACCTTGTTAATTTTAATCTTTCACTCGCTTTAAAAATTTGTAATTTTTACACCGTCAAATTACAACATGTTATGTTTTTGTATTACCTTTATTATTAACTTAACTTGCTAAATAATATTCACACCAAAAAAAACAAGAACAAATAAATACTTTTCAACAAAAAACTTTTATTTTTATTACATAAATAAATTATAAATTGGTATATCTTGGGCTTGGGGTGGAGATAGTACTGGAGGGGCTGACAGGTGGGAACACACGCACAGTTGGAGTATTGAGGGTGGAAAGTGGTGTTGGTGGTGGTGGTGGGGAAGTAACAGAAGGTGAAGGTGTGGTTGAGAAACCAAGAGGGAAACCAGGAGATGGGATGGGATTTGGTAAGGATTGAGGGGTGGAGTGGAGGGATTGTGAGACAGAAGAGGTGGCGGGTGAATTAGTGGCTTGAGTTGGGGTCATGATGGGTGTGGAAGGCGAGATGTGGTAGTGGGAAGGAAGTGTAGGGGCAGATGTGGTTGGGAGCTGGTACTGGTCAGCAGGCTGGTACTGGTCAGCAGGCTGGTACTGGGCAGCAGGCTGGTACTGGGCAGCAGGCTGGTACTGGGCTGCAGGCTGGTACTGGTCAGCAGGCTGGTACTGGGCAGCAGGCTGGTACTGGGCAGCAGGCTGGTACTGGGCAGCAGGGGGAGTAGGGACAATGGCTGGAGGGGGGGCAGGTGCTGGAGGAGGGGTGGGTGGAGGTGGTTGGGAGTCAACCTGCGCCAGAGCCTGCCGTGTGGCTTGCATTACATGCATCTGCTGGTCAGGAGATAGCTTTTCCATGCGCTCTAGTACAGCTTGAAAAAAACAATGATTGGGTGATTTACTTGCATCTAAATGCAGCCTGTCCAGACGCGTGCACAATTCGTGCGTATTTTTTTCCATATTGGCATTTATGAAGCTAAAAGATGAACGATTTTGTTCGGCTAATAATTGAATGGCGTTCTGGAAGGCTGCATTTAGATGCAAGAACTCGGGCGCATAGCTCTTTTCCTGACCCCTATGACGCTGACGCCCAGAACCCAAAGGTGTTCTACTGAGGGCAGCAGTGTCAGAGGGGTGGGGTAGGGGAAAAGCTATCTCATCACCAGCAGCTTCAGGTAATGAAGTCTCACCGGAAGCTCCAGCGCAGGTGGATGGGACAGATGTCGATGGAAGGGAAGGTTCAGATGGGTGGGGTCTGTGCCTGTGTTCCCCAGTGGCGGACTGTTCAGGGATCGCTCCTGTCGGGTTCGATGCAGGCTCCTGAGTGCTGCAGACGGTGCTGGTAAAAAGAGGAAAAACAAAACAATAATTAATTTAATTGCTATACAGTGCCACTGAATAAAAAAAAAAAGGCAAAAAAAAACAGACATAAAATATTATACTTTGTACATATTGTGTGGAATATTTACCTTCTGCACACCATAGTTGTCCGGAGGAACGACAACGCTCTAAAGTAACGGTACTTCGATCTGCGTCCTCCGGATCCACTCGGGGCCTGCATCTCTTGATTCAACTCCTTTTTGAAGCGATCCCTGATAGACCGCCACCGCTTCTGAAGTTTGTCACCTGAAAGTGGAAAGCACAAAGTGGTTAGTATACAACACATTACATCCTGCAGCATAACCTACTGAACTGTGAATACTTACGCTGTTTCTTCTGGCCACGAGAATTGAGCTCCCCCCAACCTTCTACCGCTGCGTGGCATACCTCGTCCCAGAGTCGACGGGTTACGATCGAATCAGCGTGGTGGCGGTCAGCCATGTTCCACAGCGGCTCCCTCTCTCTAACTTCATCGATGAGGAGGTCGATGTTGATAAATCCGGCCTCCTCACCGTCAGAATCGGGAGCACGCTGTGATGCCTGTTCAAAGAAACAAAAAAGAAATTAAAAAAAAAAAAAAATTATACCTAAATTCACACAGATATGAAAAAAAAAAAAAAAAATAAAACAAAAAACTTACACTAAGACCACCGCCACCTCGACGACGACCCTGGGACGGTCTTGGGGGAGCTCTATCGTGAGCCCTAGAAGTTGAAGCCTTTAGTGAAGGAAAAAAAAAAACATTATTTACTTATGTGTTTGGTGTGCTGTGGTAAACAATTCCTGTATGAAACTTACACTCTGACCGCCCGCTCCTTGTATTTCTCCACCCCTTCCGTCATCTTCTGGCAGCATCTCCTGTGATGTTTCGGCCACCTGTGTAAATGTCGTTTATTTAAAAAATTTTTGTTTTTTTTTTTTAAAAAAAAACCCAAAAAAAAAATATATACCTCAGTTTGTGAACCGGAGGGCGGGCTACCAGAAGACGACATATCTTTTTCTATAACAGGCCTCGCACAGCAAATGGCTTGACAAAACTGGGGCCGCAACACTGCACCTGTAAAAAAAGCAAAAACAATGTCTAAGTACATGTACGCAGCTCACAACAGTGATCTGTGGACAGTACTGTGGACATTACCTCTTCCCTGGAGCACTGGACTGGAGGACAGCAGAAGTTGAAGTCAGGAACCAACGGCAGGAGGTGTGTAGAATGTGCTGGATCCTTTTATAAGTTTTGTGATGATGAAAAAAAAAAATTTGCGCATGCTCTGTTTACCAAACCGGATGCGGTCACCGCATCCGGTTTAAACCGCATTGCGCCGGATCCGGCATGCATAGACACCCATTGTATACAATGCCGCATTGCGCCGGATCCGGCAGAATGCGGTTTTTTTAAGGGCCAAAAAAACGTTACATGATACGTTGTATCCGGCCGCCGGATTTAATTATTTTGCCGCATCCGGAAAAAAACGGATGCACCGCAAAGCCATCAGGTACAATCCGGTTACAATGCAAGTCTATGGGGATAAACCGGATGCGATACCGGATCCGTTTTATCCTTTTTTTTCCGGATTGTACCTGATGGCAAAAAACTGATGTGTGAAAGTAGCCTAAGTCTGCACTCTGCTGCAGCCTCTGACGTTCTGCTAAACTTTCTGTGTGTTCTGCACTAAACTCACTCCTATTCAGGCCCCCCTCCCCTTGGTTGTCATGGGGACCTGCCTGTGTCCAGCCACCTGCTCATTAAGGAGACAGGATGAGTCATAGGCTCAAAACTACATGCTGAAAAGCTATTAACTCCTTCCTGCCAGTGTGATGTCGACTTCACTCGTCCTGCCTGGGAAAAAAATGGGGTAACATTTAATACCCTGTAACGACCCAGTTGCAGGGGCGTTACACTGCCACCTAGCCAAGGAGTCAGGGCTCCGACCCTGGCACCTCCAGACTTCACCTTCACTCCCAACTTGAACTTAACCTTGTCATATCTGACTGTTTTCCCGCCCCGGGCTCTCCAGACCCCTAGGTGGGCGTTCCCTAACCGCCTGGTCCCGCCCACTGGTGTGACCGTTCTTCCCTGAGGGGGGTGACTAGAGTTTCAGGTTGACTGGTTTAACCCTTCGTGGGATTGGTGTTATGCGGGGGCCTATATATCCAACTACCTGGTTTTCCAGGGCGCTACAAAACTCAGGCTGGAACTAGGACACAGGAACGGATAAAGGAACTCAGGCTGGTACCGGGACACAGGAACGGATAAAGGAACGGAGGCTGGTACTGGGACACAGAAACGGATAAAGGAACTCATGCTGATACTGAGACACAGAAACGGATAAAGGAATTGAGGCTGGTACCGGGACACAGGAACGGATAAAGGAACTCAGGCTGGTAGCGGGACACAGGAATGGATAAAGGAACTGAGGCTGGTACTGGGACACGGGAACGGAAGAAGTAACTGAGGCTGGTACCGGGACACAGAAACGGATAAAGGAACTCAGGCTGGTAGCGGGCCACAGGAACGGATAAAGGAACTCAGGCTGGAACTGGGACATAGGAATAGATACAGGAACACAGGCTGGTACTGGGACACAGGAACGGATAAAGGATCTCAGGCTGGTACTGGGATACAGGAACGGATAAAGGAACTCAGGCTGGTAACAGAACACAGGAATAGATTCAAGAACTCAGGCTGGAAGCGGGACATAGGAGCGGATAAAGGAACTCAGGCTGGTGGCAGGACACAGGAATGAATAAAGGAACTCAAGCTGGTAGCAGGACACAGGAACGGATAAAGGAACTCAGGCTGATACTGGGACACAGGAAAGGATAAAGGAACTGAGGCTGGTACCAGGATACAGGAACGGATAAAGGAACTCAGGCTGGTAGTGTGCCACCCCCGTGCCAGCAGCCGACGCTGCTCAGATCCGGACCTTCAGGGGTGGTGACTCGAGGGTCTCCGGACCCGGGGGTCTCGTGGACACGCCGAATAAATGGAGGGACGTAGATATACGGGCTAGGCCATAGTAAGTCGTGACGCCACCCACGGTGTGTGGTGAGGTGGGACACCACCGCTGCTGTTACGGGGCACCCGGGGGAGATGTTGTGCAGCAACTTGTTAACCACTCCGTGGGCAGGGATGGTGGCCCCAGGACCCGGTTGGTGCGTGCAGGGGAGATGACGACCGCAGGGGGGGCTGGTGTACTCACTGTTAGGAAAACACACAAGTCTCTGGTAAACCAAGGTGGTGGTGGCCTCTTATCCCTAATCGGTGGGCTGTTGTCTTCTATGAGGGACTTTGAGTGGGACAGGACCTCTAGTCCTGGCCTCAATCGGTTAATTAACCAGTTCCACTTGTTTCTGGTTCCTGGCTTCAGGGTTCGAGTACCCCCCTTTGTGCTACGGTTTCCGGGTCGGTTCCCCGTGTCGGTACCGGCGGGATACAACCCTGGCCCGGTCCACCTCGGTTCCACCGAGTCGTCTTCCCATCTCCTGCTGACGTAGACCACCATCTGCCTTCTAGCCAAGGCACCAGGGCTCCTACCCTGGCACCATTCAACTTGGACTTGCCTGCTGGAGCTACCCCTAGCTCCAGCCGACACTCCTCTCCGAACTGAACTCTAAGGGGTACTTTGCACACTACGACATCGCAGCTGCGATGTCGGTGGGGTCAAATCGAAAGTGACGCACATCCAGCGTCGCTGTCGATATCGTAGTGTGCAAAGCATTTTTGATACGACTAAAGAGCACAAAAGCGTCGTAATCATATCATCGGTGTAGTGTCCGATATTTTTATAATTGCGCGGCAGCGACGATATGATGTTCTTCCTTGTTCCCCTGCGGCAGCACACATCGCTGTGTGAGAAGCCGCAGGAGCGATGAACATCAGCTTACATGCGTCACCGCAGCTCACGACAGCTATGCGGAAGGACGGAGGTAGGCGGGATGTTTACGTCCCGCTCATCTCCGCCCCTCCGCTTCTATTGACCGCCTGCCGTGTGACGTTGCTGTGACGCCGCACGACCCGCCCCCTTAGGAAGGAGGCGGTTCGCCGGCCAGAGCGACGTCGCAAGGCAGGTGAGTGCATGTGAAGCTGCCGTAGCGATAATGTTCGCTACGGCAGCGATCACAAGATATCGCTGCTGCGACAGGGGCGGGTACTATCGCGCTCGGCATCGCAAGCATCGGCTTGCGATGTCGTAGTGTGCAATGTACCTCTAAGACCAACTGACTTACTTTCCCTCCCCCGGGCTCTCTGGACCAATGGGTGGCCGTGTCCCAACCGCCTGGTCACACCCACTGGTGTGTCTGTCTTTCCCTAAGGGGGGTGACTAGGGTTTACTGGTTGGCTGTGTGTTTCCTAATGAGGGAAGGTGTTATGCGGGGGCCTATTTGTGACTACCTGGTTTTGCCAGGGCGTTACAGTAGCGGGACACAGGAACAGATAAAGGAACTCAGGCTGGTAGCGGGACACAGAAACGGATAAAGGAACTCAGGCTGGTTGCTGGATACAGGAAGGATTCAGGATCACAGGCAGGTGCCAGGACACAGGAACCCCTTATGATAAGTGAATATACAGAAAACACATCAGGTGCTCACAGCTGCTGCTTTATGCGACATTTACGTGGGGCTGCTGATAAGTCTTTGGCTTTACACAGAAAGAAACGAGATAGGATGATGATACTTTACATTTATTTTACATACTCTCCACTGATGACAGCACATTTCTTACATCGGTATTCCAAGTTCTGTAAGCCTAGCAAAAAGAAGGATTTCGGTTATGCCTCAAACCAGGCATACTCAGCAGCCATGGCATCAGATTTGATGTGAAATTTGTTACTCTTGAGGTGTTTCTTTAGGTTTGGAAACAGTTGATAGTCGGAGGGAGCTAGATCTGGTGAATAAGGTGGGTGGTCAACCAGCTGGAAGCCCAGCTCTGCCAGTGTTTCCGCGGTCGCTTGTGCAGTGTGAGTGGAAGAGTTGTCTTGCAGGAACAAGATTCCTTTGAACAGCTTGCCGTGCATTTTGGCCTTCAGAGCTCCCTTCAATTGGTTCGAGAGATCAATGTAACACCTTGCATTGATGGTGGAACCCTTTTGAAGGTAGTCCACTAGCAGCACTTCCTCCTTATCCCAGAACACAGACGGCATCACCTTAGTGGCTGATTTTTGCACCCTGAACTTCTTTGGACGAGGAGAACCACAGTGCCTCCACTCTTTTGACTGCTCCTTGTTTTCAGGGTCATACAAATAAATCCAGGTCTCATGCATAGTGACCAGTCGATCCAGGAAGTTCTTATCAGTCTGGAAACGCTGACAAATGGACCGGGAAGTTGTCACTCGCATGCTTCTCTGATCTGTTGTCCAACATTTAAGGACCCACTTTACAGATCGCTTCCTCATGTCCAAATGTTCATGGATAATGACACAAACACGTTCACAGGAAATCCCCATGATGTCTGCTATTGCTTTAGCTGAATTCGTGGATTCTACAGTATGAGGTTGTGCGCAGCATCGACATCTCCGGAACAACAACCACTCTCGGGCGTCCAAGACGTTCCTCATCATTGGTGCTATAGAGGGCTGTTTTAAATTTGGCAACTCAGTTCTTAACTGTGGAATATGAAGGGCAATGATCTATCACCATGAATATCCTTAGCAGACTTTCCTTGCAGAAACAAGAATTTTATCACTCCTCTGCTCTTAGTTGCTGTGAATATCGCATTAGACTCCGCCATTTTGTTTTCCCGCATGCATAAAACACTATTGCCATAAGCAAAAAACACAAAGTTTTAAAAACATATATTAGACACATAAGGCTTTCATGTGATTTAACATTCATTACCATAGAAACAAAAAAAAATCACAAAGCCAAAGACTTATCAGCAGCCCCTTGTATACCATTGTTCCTGGCCAGGGGAGATAGCATTAATCACTTATGATAATTTAGTAACAAACATGACACTTTAGGAGCTTGCAGCTGCTGCTTTCTCAGGTATCACATTTCCCTGCCTATTTTATCACAGGAGTGAGTGTTTCTGCCCTGTCTCCAGTCCTGTGAGATCATCATAAATCAAGTCCGTGACATAAGCTCAGCAGCCGCCAAAACTCCTACATCACTGACTTGATTTATGGTGAGCTCAGAGGGCTGGAGACAGAGAAGAGAAACTCACTCCTGTGATAAAACAGGCAGGGAGATGTGATACCTGAGAACGCAGCAGCTGTGAGCCTCTAATGTGTCATGTCTGTATACTCAATTATAAAAAGTGATTTATGCAATCTCCCTTGGCCATATATGTTGACCATGAATTGCAGCAGTTCTGTATTTTTTATTACACAGGAGATGATTAAATAGATTTGATGCTATTAAAATTTGAGTCAAATTTTATTAAATTCTCAGGTACGAGAGGATTTGAACACTTTGCAATTTATTTCATACTTATTGTCAAAAAATACATTGTTTACACATTGAAGTCACAGAAGGCTAAAATGACCTCTGGCATGGCCCCACGATGCTTTGTAATTATCACATCACATGGTATACTACAGCCAATCAGGAGGGACTCTCATAATCCGTATAAAAGCAGAAGCCATTTTAGGGTGATTGTAGAATAGTGAGAGGAGGGCAGAGCTCACAGCTTATCTAAGAAAAAGGCAGTAAAACATTGGACAATTGTCAAGCTGCCACCAGGGAGAGCCGGAGTTACTGCAGCAGAAGGCCCCACACGGAGCAACGAGAACCAGGAAGTAAATACACACTGTGTGCTCGTACACTGCCTCACAGCACAGCTGGGGAGCAGAGCTGCGGGACGTGCGAGGAATGGTCAGGCGGGCCGGGTCAAGCACAGTACGTGCAGAAGGAAGACCGGAGGAAATAGCAGAGTCGAGGTCAGGCCAAGGTCAGTACCAGAGGAAGCAACCGAGTGGGGAGGTAGGAGAGGGGACAGAGGATTGGGGGGCCGACTAGGGGATGGAACACTGACAGGGCACGGGGGCACAGGCACAGACCAATCAGGGTAACACTTACAGGACTAGCAATCACAGGCAAAGCAGCGCTAAGCTTATAGTCGGCGCTGGTTCACTGGAGATGTCAGGTTTTAAAGCATCCAAGCTCCGGAAGTGAGGCCCGGGAGATGACTCCGCACCCTAGCCATGTGGACGGGGAGGCAGAACCGTAACAACAATATTACGAGCAGTAATGTTTTGCACAACTGCAGTAGTGAAGACTAAAGTAGTAGTCAGTGAATAATACAGAGATTTAATTGATAGATGGAGAAAGAAAAATAAGAAAGATGCCAGCAGCAGTGGAAGTGTGGTTGATCAGTGATGTGGTATATCTGCCATTTTCCCTGCTGAATAACAATGACACATTTTTGTTCTTAATTCTTAATGCACTAGAGAACAGTAGCATGGCAACGCAACAGGTTTTACAGAAAACAATATCTACCTGAAATCAGTGTTGTCACAAGCAAATTTACTGATTGTTTTGCATTTCCTATGCAATCTTTTTTTGTGTGAAAGGAAGTAGAATAATAGATTTTTAAAAATGCAAAAGAAAATTCCCTAAAATCCAGACAATTAACTATGACTGTCTACTGCGCAAAGTCTTCTTGTTGCAAATAATTTTGCAAAACAAAATCTGTTTTACTGCTCAAATCTTATATTTTCATTTGTTACACCAATACAGTGCCCTGTTGCAGGTGCTGGCTGTCACAGGTGACAGACAGTCATGTGGTTTCTGGCAATAGAAGGTCACAGCATTTGGCTGCAAGAATGCTCCCTGACTCTATTGTTCCTGCTGTTAGTATTAGTTGTACTAGGTATCTTTGCTGGGTTTTCATCTTTTCCTCTTTTGCGAAGCGCTCCTTGCATCCAGCTGCTAATTATCAGTATTCTCCTTATGCTTACATACTCCTATCTTCCCTGGACTTGTGCTGGTGATATTATTCAGTTCCTTCACAAGTTCTGGATGCAAGCAGGCTGCTTGCACTCATCAGTAGATTTGGAGCTACTCTTCTTACTGAGTCATCTAGAGATAAGTTGTTTATTGTTTTCCCTTGTGTGTTATCCCTGTGTGTCCTTGATGAAGAAGAGCTCATTCCATCTGTTCCCTACCTAGAACCCAGATCAGGGTCAGCCTCGGGTCAGGTATCCTGCTCGGCGCATAGGTGCGAAACCTATCCAGGGTGGGGAGGGAAGCCATGGTTCAGTGGTAGGTTTGGTTAGGGGTCACCATCTCCCCTTCCGTAGACACAGGGTTTCCCTTCCCCTTCGCCGTTCACTTGGTACTTCTCCATACCTAACGTGACAGTGGCTCCTCTGGTCATACACCTACCTAGCATTTCTTATGACATCATTTTTGTTAAAAAGGTTTTATTTAAAAAAAAAAAGAAAATGTATTTTAGAACTGTAGATGTAACTATGCAGGCCTGTTCTTGCACATCTGTTTCACTAGTTCACTTTCAGAATCGTAACCGTCCCCACATCCTCACTCTGGCCTGTTCTCATACAGTTTTATTTCCTGTATGCGCTCCTTTGATATCTGGTTACATCTATTTTGCATGGGTTGAATAATCGCGGTTGGTAACTTTACCAAAGTTGTTGTAGTGTTGAACCAAATGTATAGTAAAACAAAAAGTGTCAATGGTAACGGATGGCGTATTGTAAAAGAAAAAAAACAAAAACATAACAATGGCTAATGACACATGTCCGCACCGGGGCCGTGGGGTGAGTCGTTACCGGGCGGCAGTTCTGCTCCTGGGACACCGCGGTGGCGTGGCCTGGCTCAGAGACCCTGGCAGTGTCGTTTAGGGAGTAGGAAGGGGATGATAACAGTTTATTCGTGACCCCACCTGTGGTATACTGCAAGTTGGGTGCCGCCGCTGCGGGATGGGGCTCCCCAGGGCAGATGGTGACGCAGCTTAGATGGTATAGCTTCCCATAGGTAGAGCTTGGCCCAAAGGCGGATGGGGGTGGTAGTAGTCCATGATGGCGTGCGGGCGCAGGCGAATAACAGAGCGACATAGGGATGCAATCTCAAGGTATATACTCACTGTAGCAGGTTCCAGGGTAACACAGGATGCCAGTGACCACCTTTGGAGTGCTGGGTTTCACTATGATGGGCTCCAGCCGATCCTGGGTAGTTCGGAGGTCAAGTCCGGTGCACCTTTCTTAAGTGTACCTTCCCTGGTGGTCTCTTCGCTTGCTTCGCCCTCCTACCTTGCGTCCTCGCTCACTGAACCCTGTGCCAGTGCCCGTAGACCCAGGTGGGTGGCGTGAAGCTCTATCCTTCAGTCCTTTTGGGTCACTTTCCAGCGAATTTGTGTGCGGTGTGTGGCTGCGGTGCTTGAAGTTACCTTAGCCGCTGGTTTTACTAGTGGAGTACATAGGTTCTTCTCCTCTAGCCCAGGGACCAGTCCCCGTGTTGCGATCAAATCCTTCCACCTGTAGATTATATGTGGAACAAGGCCACAGAAGGTTAACTCCCGTGATCTCTAGAACCCCTTCTGTATCTGTCTGTGTCCTGGCCGAGCTGCACCAGCTCCAGGCCGCAGGTTTTTGCTCCTTGACTGCTCCTCACTCTCCGACTCCACACTTCACACAGTGTTCCCACTTGTACTAATGTGTTCCCACTCCTAAGACTCCCCCCCAGTCTTGCTTCGGGTATAATCCCACCCTTGCCATGTCTGATGAGGTGTTTCTGAGCCTGGGTGTTGTGCTTTTGTGTAAACCGGTGGTGACCTCCACCATATCCAGAATGGAATACCACAACTCTGGATGAGGTGCAGTACCTCTGTAGTGACAGATGCGTCAGGGGCGCCACACTAAGAATATTGAAGTGGCTAGCAGCAGAAGAAAATATACCACTGGCTGCAGCTTATTAGTGTGTAGGATGCAGAGAACGTTATGGAATAACTAGCATATTATAGTCAATACAGGAAGATGTTACCTCTGGCAGTGACACCTTCAGCTGAGTCACTGCTCTGTACACAACGGTCTGCACAATCACAAATAATATCTTTTGGACCTTTTTTTTTATTTTATAAGATATAAAAAGTCTGTCCAAGCCTTGTGTTATTAAATGGACTATAGGCTACTACTGGTATGATTTTGTAATCTCTTCATACAGCAAAATCTGATCATGTAATGTGATCAATTAGGGTAAGGAAGCAAACATCTCAGCCTGATTAGTGTCTTATCAACTCCAAAGACTGTTATCTGAGCAAGGAAATGGGGAGGTGGTGAATACCAACCATCTGGTACTTTGCACCCTATACTCGGTGGACAATCCTCCAGGTAATGCAGGTGATGTATTCTTTTATACTGAGTGGACAATCTGTAGGGGGTACCAGGCTCTAATACCCCCGCAGAGGTGACCGACCGTATATTGAACTGTATTTGTGTGTAATAAAGATTATTAATGAATGTAGTGTGGCCACCAGGTGACAGCGTGGCCTAAGAGACTGCTCCCCTGAGCTCCTGGTTAGGAGGGGTTAGTAGCATGGAGAAACAGGAACAGCAAAGTAATGAAGTAGCAAAATCTCAAGTTAACCCCTCTGGGGTCAGGAGAGGAGCAAATGCAAGTTGGAGTTGCTATAATGAAGTTGCCCAGTAAAGTTCAGAAGTTGAAAAAGAAACCTTCTGTGTCCAGTTATTTGTCTCAGCGAGTGAATAACATGAATGGACTGATCTACAAGGGAGCGGAAACCGGGGTGCAGGGGCTTAATGACCGACTGCGCTGCGGCCTAGTAACTGTTTCTGTGTCCTCGGGTCAGAAATTCAGTTTAACAAAATTATGGAGCAGGTTCCTGTCAGATTTCTGCTCCGTCATTCTGAACGAAGGACCTTCAAGGATCTTCCGGCTTAGGTAACATTGTCACATCCCGTGATGGTGTGCCGCCCCAGCAGTGGATCGAACCGCTCGGATCCGGGAGGTTGTGCTCGTTCGTGACTCAAGGGTTTCCGTTAGGGGCCACACTCAAAATGTAAAAGGGGATATTTACAGGGGATTTAGTATAGTTCGTGACGCCACCTGTGGTGTGCGGTAATTGGGAGTACCGCCGCTGCCATTGGGAGTACCAGGGGTGATGGAGTGGGGCAGCTAGGTGACGTTGTCCTCCACGGGTAGGGGTAGGCCCTGGGACTCTGGATGGTGATGCAGGGACACAGTGCAGGGGTCAGTCCGGTACTCACTCAGCAATGAAGCAGATGCTGACAACTGGGTAAACCAAGTCTCTGAATACCGCTGCCTCTCAAGGGGAGCTCGTTCGGGTCCTGTCCCCTGCAGTGTTGCTGGTGGTCTGTAACCTGCCTCCTGGCACTAAATTTTAGAGTGTCCGTTGTGGTCCGGTAGCTTGGAGCTATCCGGGCCCCGCTCCCCACTGTGGCTAAGTGGAGGAGCCTGCTCTCAGTGCTAATGCTTGGGATTTCAGTGGGCTGCTTGTTTGGAAAGTCTTACCCTCCTCATTGCGCTACTGCACCAATTCTGCAGCTGGTGGGAACAGTCCATAAAGGCTCCGTTCTCCTCAGGTTAATTGCCGGGTTGCCTGAAGCTTCTCCCCAACCTAGGGTCCATGTACCCCGTTGTGCCTTTGGCCCCAGACCGGCGATTAGGCCCAGGCTGCTGACCATCCACCAGACCAGTCCCTGCACCTAGCCTCAATCCCCTGCGACCGGGGGTCTGACTCCTCTAAGTCCAAACCACTGCCTGTGACCTAGGATTCTCCTCCTCTAGGAGCTCCAACTCCCAGTGTAACGCCCTGGCAAAACCAGGTAGTCACAGATGATCGTATTCCCCACCAGGGGTACAGGAATTGCCTCCTCCTTGGGAATTAACACCACACATCCCACACACAGGAATACCAGCCACAAATCCTAGTCCTCCCCCAATGACACACAGGACACACCAGTGGGTGGGACCAGACGGATGGGAAACCCAAAGTGGACTGGGGCAGGGTCGTAGCCCACCGGTACCGATGGAGGGAATCTGGTCCAGAGACCGTGCACGGGCGGGGTACCTGGACCCTAGGACGAGGCAAGCTTCAAGCCCCTTGTTAATTGAACAGCGGGACAAGGTACCAGGCCTTGTTCCCGAGGAGAGAAGCCCAGATAGAGCAGACCGGCAGCCTAACGTGGGGAACAGGGTGTCCGCCAAGAACCCACTAAAGTCCCACGGGTCAGCGTCTGTGGGCAACGGCTCCCTCTGCGTCCAAAGCTGCAGGGGAGCGGATTTCTCCCGTTCCAAGCGGGGTTAATCCACACACCAAAAGACACGAGTGCAGGAGGAAGGGCCCCTACATTGTCAACCCGTGTGCGGGACCAGCACACCCCTCCAGAGGCAACCGCCATCCGGCCTTGGTTTACAGTGCGGACTCTGTGGATTATTCCTAATCGTGAGTACACCGGTGTCACCCGGTCTAACCTGCCGACAACGCCTCAGCCCTGCTCCTTACCCACACCTGGGCCCCGGGACTACAGCCAACCCCTACCCGTGGAGAGGGAACCACCTTGCTGTCCCCCTACCTCACCGGTCCTAGACGTCGGCCCCCGAGAGGCAGTGGTGGTGCCACCATCCCATCACCGCAACCCACGGGTGGCGTCACAAACAATCTCCCCTGTAAATACCCCCTCTTTCACTGTGTGTGTGGACGGGCGGTTGCGCGAGCCCCGGGTCCGGTCACCACTCGAGCCTCAGACACGACTTCAGACCTGAGCGCCACTCGACCAGCCCCGGTTGCCGCAGCGAAGGCGGCACCCGTCCGCAACAACACAAAACCTGGCATCACGAACAGGATTCTTACCCCATCAGTAGATGCCGTGCGCCTTGCTTTGAAAGCCATGAAACGCTCCAAAATCTTGAACTGCCGCCATCTTGCCTGCCATCTTTGGCGCCAAAACAACAACGTCATCGTGTTCCCTGAAAAAGGAGCAAAGCCAAATCCCCGCCCCCTAAGAACGCGGGCGGAACCCAGTGACTCTCAAGACAGGAAGTCGCAAAGGACAGTGGGTCTCGAGAGACTGCTGTTGAAAACCAAGGGGGAGCGGCATGTAAACCAAGAAGATAAAAGGCAGGGACACCAGGACTTTGCCAAATCCCTTTCCTGGACAAGCAAGTGGCAGGATGACTCAGAGATCCGACAATCAGCAAGTGG
The DNA here is from genome assembly GCF_048569485.1 of Anomaloglossus baeobatrachus. Classification (NCBI taxonomy): domain Eukaryota; kingdom Metazoa; phylum Chordata; class Amphibia; order Anura; family Aromobatidae; genus Anomaloglossus; species Anomaloglossus baeobatrachus. Next base: position 674,489,123 of record NC_134356.1, on the reverse strand, counting down.
AGAGGCCCGTTCCCGGGACCACCGACTGGATTAAAGCACAGATGGAGAAGATGTGCCGGAGAATACAGGCCCAGGCATACAGTATTTCATCATGACGCGGTGGACCACCGAGATGAAGGGCCTGGCTGCAGCTGTCCGGGCGCGCGAGATGGAAATGGCCTTGGAGGAGCGGGTAAGCAGTGACCCACGCCCCTATGTTCCCCAGGAACCGGCCGTCCCGGCTGAGGGATCCGACCTGCCCCTGTCCGCCACGTCGCTTCCCTCGACACCCGTGTCCGTGGCTAGTGTGATGCCCTGGCAAAATCAGGTAGTCACACAGTTTAGGCCCCCGCATAACACCTCTCCCACACAGGGCTAAACCAGCCGACAAAATCCTAGTCACCCCCCTCAGGGAAGGACAGACACACCAGTGGGCGGGACCAGGCAGAAGGAAAACGCCCACCTAGGGGTCTGGAGAACCCTGGGCGGGAAAAATTCAGTTTTGGAGTTGAAGTCAAGTTTGGAGGAGCAGTGGAGGAGGCATGAGAAAGTTGAGCTCAGTCAGTTGAAGTGAAGTTCAAGTTGACAGACGTCGGGGTTGGAGCCCCGGCGTGCTGGCTAGGTGGCAGACAGTGGTCAGTGCCAGCAGGAGACGAGAAGATGGCTGCCGGAGATCCAAGGTGGACCGGGGCAGGGTTGTAGCCTGCCGGTACCGACACCGGAGAACCGACCCGAAAACAGTGCACAAAAAGGGGGTACTTGGACCCTGAAGCCAGGATCGGCACCAACGGCCTAGCTAATTAACCAATTGAGGGCAGAATTTTAGGTCCTGTCCCAACCTAAGTCCCGAAAAGTAGACAACCACCCACCGAGAGGGATAGGGCATCCGCCAGGGCCCGGTAGATTCCACGGGTCAGCGTCTGACGGGCACGGCTCCCAACCAAGGAACTGGGAGTGGACTCCTGCATTACACACCAGGAAGTCCATCACAGAAAACACAGAGTGCAGAGGAAAGGGGCATTGACCACCGGCCCGGGTGTGGGACCAGAAATACACCCCCGGCTGCGGCAGCTGGCCACCATCACCTTGGTTTACCAAAGGACTTGTGTGATTTATTCAGCCGTGAGTAACATCCCCGGCCTGATCGGGTGCGCCGGCCCCTGCCGTTACCATCCCCTGCACAGAGACATTGGGCCCCAGGGCATCCATCCCTACCTACGGAGGGGTTAACATCCAGCTGCCAGCCCATCGCCCCCGGGAGTGCCACAACAGCAGCGGTGGTGCAACACCTCACCACACACCGTGGGTGGCGTCACAGACAGTTTTTCCATAACACCCGTACAAATATCTCCCCTTTCTATTCGAAGTGTACGCGCGACCCCCGGGTCCGGTAGAGTCCCTCGAGCCATACCGCAGATCCGGATCCGAGCAGCACGGCTGCTGGCGTGGGGGCGGCACAGCTAGCACCCCGATCGGCCCACTACCCCAAGAAATGGCAGTGGAACCTGTCTTGTCTAGAGAAGAGGACCCAGCAATGGCGGCCTCGGGCCTTACCTGCACCACCGACCCGGCACCCGTCTCGGCTCCCGAGCCAGGCCGCAAACCTGATGACGTCATCCCCGACCCTGGCAGTCCGCCCGGCCGCAACAGAGATGACGACGGCCCCGGCAATCCACCCGGCCGCAGCGGAGGCAGAACCCGACCGGAAGTCTGTCTGGTCCGTGGTGCCAGCCACTCCTAAATATCCCGTCCTGGCTGGGTAACAGCGGGCAGAGAGGAGGAGCAGGCCACTGAGCAATGGGGCCCCATCCGAGTGGGCCTGGCTCCCGAGCAGGAGGCGGAGCACGGAACCTGTGCCCCGTATTGGGAGAGGCAGCAACGGCAGCTGCGCCAAGAAATCGCCGCCCGTGAGAAGCACAAGGCTGAGGTGCTGGCCTGCACCTACAAAAAAAAAGACAATCTATGGCAAGCCACTTTCCCGGTCCAGGGCCCAACATACCGAGGGCAGGTTCGCCATTTTGACCCCCAGAAAGGGTGGGGATTCATCTACGAGCCGGGACTGGATACCAAAATATTCGTGTCTCGGAGGGATTTAGCCACGCATTTACCCATTGGCCATCCAGACCGCAGTCTGGAGCCTGGCGGCATGGTCAGTTACACTCGACACTGTGGAAAGCGGGGTTGGCTCGCCATTGATGTAAAGAAGTGGGTGGTAGTAAACGAGACCCCCTGCCTCGCCTCCCACCTTTTCTTGTATGAAGAAAAGAAGTAAGGTAGCGGTTCCCGGCTGCCTTTATTTACAGTTGTTTTGAAAAATGTTTTATCTCCGGTTTAATAGTTAAAAAATGGACCATGGTGTCAGGACTGGCCACACCGACCCAAAGACTTTCTTGGGTCATGTAAATAACCCCCCATCTACCTTCTTGTTACTCACTGCCAGGAGGCGACACCCGCTGGAGAGGAAGATTGGAGGAAGGGCCTGCGGTGGAGTCGGCCGAGGTCCAGTCACCACTGAAACCTGTGACTATGTCGCGGGCGGAGAGATGCCGCCGCTGCTGCGCTCTCGCTAACGCTCGGGTCCGGCGCTGCTGCGGCTGCTGCTGCTGCTCGGTGGCTCGAGCGGTGGGCCGGATCCGGGGACTCGAGCAGCGCTCCTCACCAGTGAGTGAAAGGGGTGGTTGGTTTGAGGGATTTAGTCCGTGACGCAACCCACGGGTCGTGGTGAAGATGGGCACCACCGCTGCTGGTGACGGGGATCCCGGGAGCGATGGTAGGGAACAGCTGGGATGGTGTTTTCCCCCTCCGTGGGTAGGGGTCGGTGAGGGCCCGATGATGTGACGGGGAGGCAGGGTTGGTGAGGTGCAGGGTTGCAGGGACAGCGCGGCGCGGTGCGGTGCCGGATGGCACGGGTGTACTCACTCAGTAAGAGATGCACAAAGTCCTCGGTAAACCAAACGGCTGGATGGACGGGTCCCGCAGCCGGCTGCAGTGTCTCTCCCCGGACAGGTGATGGCGGCTGTCTTTCCCTGCACCTTGATGTTCTCGTTTGACTACTATGGATCCCCAACGGTAGTCCGCTCCCCAGTGTATGGGTACCGGAGGAGCCCATTTGCCCGCAGGCGCTGGTCTTTGGGTCTCTAGCCTTAGGCGGTAGCTGTATACCCTCACGGTGTGGGCGGTTGCCTTCAATCGGGACTTTTGCTGTTAAGAAACCCCTGGGGTTCCGGTCACATTCGGATTTGACTATTGTCGGCGGCTCCAAGCCTGGTCGGGGTCCGATGGCCCTGCCTGAGTGTGCTGGCTTCACTTCGCTCCCCGGTCGGTACCGGCGGGCCAACGCCCGACCCCGGTCCTACAGTTCCGCGTTGCTTCACCACTCCTGCAGACGGCTACCACCGTCTGCCAACCTTGTCGTCAGTGCCTGGGCCACAAACCCAGACACCCAAGTGTTTACTCCTCTCACTTCCACCTCCTGGACTCAACTGTCACTTTTCCCGCCTCCAGGGCTCCGCCCCACCTGGTGTGGACATCAGACACTGGAGGGAGGCAACAAGGATTTTGTGTTTGGCTGGTGTCCCTGGCTAATGGGGGTGGGGTGTTTGTGTGTTATCAGTGATGACCTGGCTAGGCCAGGGCGCCACAACTACCCTCCAGAACCAAAGGGTTTTGGTCCATAGGACAATTTGGGGCGATACCGGTGCCGGACAGCCCGCGGACGGGCTGTGTTTTACCAAGGGGGAGTGTGACGTCCTGGCAAAACCAGGTAGTCACAGATGACTATACACCCCACCAGGGGTACAGGAATCGCCTCCTGATTGGGAATTAACACCACACATCCCACACACAGGAATACCAGCCACAAATCCTAGTCGCCCCCCCTATGACACACAGGACACACCAGTGGGCAGGACCAGGCGGATGGGAATGCCCACCTAGGGTACTTGAGGTGACATGGGGTGGGAACCAGTCAGTTCAATCAGAGAGTGGAGTAGAGTGGAGTGGAAGTCGGAGTGCAGTGTGGTCATGGTTGGAGCCCTGGGACCACGGGAGGACTAACTAGGTGGCAGACGGCTTTATAGGGCCACAGGAGATGGCGACTCAGTCGCGGGAAACCCAAAGTGGACCAGGGCAGGGTCGCAGCCTGCCGGCACCGATGGAGGGAATCCGGTCCAGAGACCGTGCACGGGCGGGGTACCTGGACCCTAGGACGAGGCAAGCTTCAAGCCCCTTGTTAATTGACCAGCAGGACAAGGTACTAGGCCTTGTTCCCGAGGAGAGAAGCCCAGATAGAGCAGACCGGCAGCCCAACGTGGGGGACAGGGTGTCCGCCAAGAACCCACTGAAGTCCCACGGGCCAGCATCTGCGGGCAACGGCTCCCTCTGCATCCAAAGCTGCAGGGGAGCGAATTTCTCCAGTTCCAAGCGGGGTTAATCCACACACCAAAAGACACAAGTGCAGGAGGAAGGGCCCCTACATTGTCAACCCGTGTGCGGGACCAGCACACCCCTCCAGAGGCAACCGGCATCCAGCCTAAGTTTACAATGCGGACTCTGTGTGGATTATTCATAATCGTGAGTACACCGGTGTCACCCGGTCCAACCTGCCGACAACGCCTCAGCCCTGCTCATTACCCACACCTGGGCCCTGAGACTACAGCCAACCCCCACCCGTGGAGGGGGAACCACGTTGCTGCCCCCCTACATCACTGGTCCCGGACGTCGGCCCCGAGAGGCAGTGGCGGTGCCACTATCCCATCGCTGCAACCCACGGGTGGCGTCACAGACAATCTCCCCTGTAAATACCCCCTCTTTCACTGTGTGCGTGGATGGGCGGTTGCACGAGACCTGGGTCCAGTCACCACTCGAGCCTCAGACACGAACCCGGACCCGAGCACCACTCGAGCAGCAAACCCCTTAAATCTCTCCCCAACCAATAAGGATCTAGAGGAGTTCATATGCAGATTAGAATAATCCTACAAAAAAGAGCTCCACTCCCTAAAATCTAAATTTACAACCAAGGTGGAGGAAGTAGAAAAATTACAGGAGGCATTATTGAGGGAATTACAGGCCCACAGAAAGATTCTCCTCAGCAACAGCTCCAGACTAGAGAAGATAACGGCAGGTGCAGAAGATCTAAAAAACCACAACAGGTGGAACAACCTTCACATTAGAGGTCTCCCTGAGACAATAAGCACTCCTGACCTGGGACTCCATTGCCTAAAAGGTATTTGTGCAAATCCTGGGTAATGAGAGGTCTAGTCCAATAGAATGGGATCGCATATACATAGCCCTAAAGCCTGCTTTACACGTTGCAATTTCGCATACGATATCGTATGCGATTTGCAGCGCCCCCATCGTATGTGCAGCACGTCCAATTTGTTGAACGTGCCACACAAACGATTAACCCCCCGTCACACGTACTTACCTTCCATACGACCTCGATGTGGGCGGCGAACGTAGACTTCCTGGAGTGGGAGGGACGTTTGGCGTCACATCGACGTCACGCGGCAGCCAGCCAATAGAAGCGGAGGGGCGGAGCTGAGCAAGACGTAAACATCCCGCCTACCTCCTTCCTTCCGCATTGTGGGCCAGGAGCCGCAGGAGGCAGATGAGATCTGTTCATCGTTTCCGGGGTGTCACACACTGCGATGTATGCTACCCCGGGTACGATGAACAATCTGACGTTCAATTCGTCAGGAATGAACGACGTGCATGCGATGAACGTTTTTTTGTTCAATCACAATTGCATGTCGCTGTCACACGCTACAACATACCTTACGATGCCGGATATGCGTCACTTACGACGTGACCCTGCCGACACATCGTAAGATATCTTGTAGCGTGTAAAGCAGGCTTAAGACCCAAGCCCTCTTCTTACCCACACCCCAGAGATGTTATTTGCAGGGTGCATTTCTTTAAAGCCAAAGAAGCCATCATAGCTGCAGCCAGACAAAGAGGGAAAATCGACTTTATGGCCTTCCAAATCCTGATTCTGCCAGACCTAACCAGACCCACTCTGCAAGTGAGGAGAACCTTGACCTATACCTTACAAGTGGGGCTTTCCTTTTCAGCTCACAGCCTACAATGGGCGGAAATCTACAGTATTTCGCCAGATAGGGGATCTAGCCTATTTTCTTGGAACTTTTGAACTTCCTCAAGTGGAACTTACAGAATGGCCAACCTACCTCCCAACTGCTCCTCCTAGGTAGCTAACTATTCAATACTCCAAAAAGAAGAAGGATCCAGGGTGGGGCCATAACTGGTGAAACATGACATCTCATTTACTCTAAGTCAACTGTAACACCTCTGCTCATTCCTGAAAATACTTAATCAACTGGATTTTCCTACAGTGTAATCTGTTGGTCTAAGGCGGGCTTTACACATTGCGACATCGCTAGCAATTGCTAGCGATGTCCAGCGCAGAAGCACCCGCCCCCGTTGCACATGCGATATGTGGTGATTGCTGCCGTAGCGAACATTATCGCTACAGCAGCTTCACACGCACATACCTGCTCGGCGACGTCGCTGTGACTGCCGAACAATCCCTCCTTCAAGGGTGAGGTGCGTTCGGTGTCACAGCGACGTCACTAATCGGCCGGCCAATAGAAGCAGAGGGGCGAAGATGAGCGGGACATAACATCCCGCCCATCTTCTCCCCTCCGCATTGCCGTCGGGACGCAGGTAAGGAGATGTTTGTCGCTCCTGCGGGTTTGTGTACCACCCCGCGCTCGGCTGCAGCCGAGCCGCTCGGATCCAGGCTCGTTGGTGGGTGGCTCGAGCGCCTCCGGACACGGGATCACTTCGCTCTGAAAGGGGTGCTGGCGCTTTTGGAGGGGGGTTAGATAGATGCACGGCCGGAGCAGTGTTTGAGTTCGTGACGACACCCACGGGTCATGGTGAAGTTGGACACCACTGCTGCGATTACTGGGCACCCGGGGGAGATGGTGGTGCAGCAAAATGTTAACCCCTCCATGGGTAGGGGTGATGGCCCCGGGACCCGTTGGGGATAGCTGGGCGGTGCTGGGCGGTGCGCAGCCAGATGGCACTGTTGTACTCACGGTTATTGACACACACAAGTCTCTGGTAAACCAAGTTGATGGTGGTCGGTGACCGCAGCCGGCTGCGTCTGGTCCCCCACTCGGTTCGGTGTTCTTGGCCTTTCTCCTGCACCGTGTTGTGTACTTGGCCTGCCTGCGCTTTAGCGTCAGGAGTCCGCTCCACGGCTTGGTAGATGTCGAGAGAGTCCTTTTGCCCGCAGACGCTGGCCCGTGGGATCTCTCTGCCTGTGCGGTGGCTTTCTATCCCCCTCGGTGGGCTGTTGTTTTCAGTCGGGACTTGGGTGGGACAGGACCTATAGTCCAGACCGCAATCAGTTAATTAACTCAGTCCAGTGGATTCTGGACCTCGTTTCAGGGTCTGAGTACCCCCCTTGTGTGCTCCGATTTCCAAGTCGGTTCCCCAGATCGGTACCGGCGTTCCACTACCCTGTCCCGGTCCACTACGGTTCCACCAAGCCGTCTTCCCGGTTCCTGCAAGCTAAGGCCACCGTTTGCCTCCTAGCCAAGGTACCAGGGCTCCGACCCCGGCACCTGTCAGACTCCTTCACTCCACTAACACTCCTCCTCAACTCTGTACTGACAACAACTCAACTGAACTGTTTTCCTGCCTCAGGCTCTCTGAACTCCTCGGTGGGCATGGTCAACCACCTGGCTACACCCCCTGGTATGTCCATCAAGCACTGAGAGAGGTGACTAGGTTTTAATGGTTGGCTGATTACACCTTTTTAGGGGACAGGTGTAGTGCGGGGGTCTACCTGTGACTACCTGGCTAGTCCAGGGCGTCACACTCCCCCTTGGTTAACCACAGACCGTCCGCGAGCTGTCCGACCACCACCGTTTATTTTGTAACTGAAAAAGATAAAAACAATTAACAAGTATACTAACATATTTACAAGTATGAATGAAGAAAAACAAAAAGCCAGCACTAAATGTGCACTTCAGCACTAAAAATTCCAAACTTCCAAACTTCCAAATTTATGTAAATTGGAGAATTGGGCTGAGAAGTGGCAATTGAAGTTTAATGTAGATAAATGTAAGGTCATGCACTTGGGTAGAGGAAATAAAATGTATGATTATGTACTTAATTGTAGAACACTGGGTAAAACAGGCACAGAAAAAGACTTGGGTGTATGGGTGGATGGTAAACTTCACTTTAGTGGACAGTGTCAGGCAACTGCTGCCAGGGCTAATAAAATAATGGGATGTATTAAAAGAGGTATAAGTGTTCATGAAAAAAATATAGTTCTACCTCTGTACAAGTCACTAGTGCGACCGCACTTAGAATACTGTGTACAATTCTGGTCACCGATATATAAGAAGGACATAGCTGAACTGGAGAGGGTGCAGAGAAGAGCCACCAAGATTATTAGAGGAATGGGTGGGCTGCAATACCAAGACAGGTTATTAAACTTGGGGTTATTTAGTTTGGAAAAACGAAGGCTTAGGGGGGATCTAATCACAATGTATAAATATATGAGGGGACAGTACAGAGACCTTTCCAAAGATCTCTTTACACCTAGGCCTGCAACTGGAACACGGGGGCATCCGCTACGTCTTGAGGAAAGAAGGTTTAATCATAATCACAGACGAGGATTCTTTACTGTACGAGCAGTGAGACTGTGGAACTCTCTGCCGCATGATGTTGTAATGAGGGATTCACTACTAACATTTAAGCAGAGCCTGGACGCCTTTCTTGAAAAATTTAATATTACCAGTTATGTATATTAGATTTTATGACAGGGTATTGATCTGTGGCGCCCCTGACCTGGTCAGGCACCACTGAGTACTGCACCCATGCTGGGGACAGTACAATACAGGTAATCCAGAAGGCTGACCGGGGTGTGGAACACAGGCGCATAGTGATCAGGTCTCACACATGTACCCATGAGAGGACCCCTGGGGATCCCAGGAGGGGGAAAAGCCTTGACCTTCACTGGAATAGTGGAGGGGGCCAAAAGCCTCCATCTCCTCTCAAGGGGTGTGGTAAGAGAGTCTGGTTGCTAGGTGGCGTAGGCAAGAACAGGAGAGGAGGGGCAGTGAGTCAGTTAGAGCAGAACTCCATAGGGCTCAGTGAGGAGCAGACCTGTGGGGCTGTTGCTGTCTAACAGCGCCCGCGCAGTGGCTACTGACGGGGGAGAACGGTCAACTAGGAGTGCTACCCGAAATCCATCTTCAGCTAAAGAAAGGGCACGGAGTGGGAAGTAAGGAGACTGCTAGAGAGTACCAGGCCCAAACGGGCGGCAGATCCCGAAGCGGAGATAGATCCAGCTTTCTTTTGCTAAACCTGCCGGTGTGGGGCTCTCAAAGCCCACGCCACAACACCACAAAAGCCGCAGCCACGTAGCCACAGTTAGGGCCCATAGCTCACAGGAGGCAAGAAGCTGGAGTGATCTGGCCCAGGCAACAAGCACACGGCAAACGAAGGGGAGTGAGGCTTCAGCAACTTCCCTGGGTGACCCCCATAGGGACTAAAAGTCGGGGTCACCCCAAACCACCAAGGGCTAAGGAAGGCGAGTTAGTAGTCACCCTCACAAGTCAGCCTGAAGGACACCTGGTTCCCGCCTGGTTCATCCCAGCTACGCCCGGGTTACTCACCCTGCCACCTGAAGTGAGTAAAAACCCTGAAAGACATCCTGCCTGTGTGGAGTTATTCTGCGCCTTGTGGTACTACGCACCTACATCGGGCCCTGGGGCTTGCCTCACTCTCAGGAGGCTATTCCAACTAACTGCACTCACCATCAGCCCCAGGCGTCCCTCAACCTGCAGTGGCGGTCCCCACTGACCGCAATTCTGAGAGTGGCGTCACGACAAGAAGAAGATCTCCTACCTGTGACCAGATCCAGCTACGTGGAGTCCCTGAAGGTAATGCACCGACACCGCAACTGAGGGGCTTCACATCTGGCGTCACGAACAGGATAAGGACTAGACCTGTTCAGACAGGTGACCATGTGCCTGGGCGGTCCGCTTGAAAAATTGGAAGCGCCGCCATATTGCCACCATGAAAAGCGCGCTGAAAAACAACAGCAGCCCGCGCTGGAAGAAGTTACCGCCCACGAAGAGGTGTGGCTACCCAGAGATCCCCTGCAGAGTTCGGACCTCGCTTGTGAAGAGAGCGGAAGCGTCCAGAGACGGCGGAGCAGAAGAGAAGCCAGCAGCTTGCTAGAGAAAATGGCGTCTGAGTGCAGAGACCCAGAGCCAGGCTCCGCTGCCTGGTGGTGTCGGGAGCTCGCCGAGTTCTGCGATCAACTGGAAGCCAGGGTCGGAAGGCTGATCAGAGAGGGACGCGAGGAGTTTCTATGGATGACCGCGGCGGTTCGGGCCTACGAGGAGAGAGCCGCGCACCGAGTGCCAGACCAGGTGGTGACGACTCAGACCCCGATGCTGCTACCGATGGGTGAGTCCAGTGTTGCCCCTGCCGGCCCGGATGCCCCGACCCCTGCTGCCACGCCCGCGGTCCCTGAAGAGGCGCCCGGTGTGGCGACGCTGAGCCAGGCCGCAGCCACGCCAGGTGCGGCCCGCCAAGCCCAGCCCGCCGCAGCGATGCCCTGCTCGGCCCGCAAAGAACCGGCTGCCACCGCGACCCTCATCCGCGCCGCAGGCGTAACGCTGACCCAGGCCGCCGCCCTGCTAGGCCCGGCCCGCCAAGACCCCACCGCCGCAGCAACGCTCGTCCGCGCCGCAAGTGAGGTGCTGAACCAGGCCGCAGCCCCGCCAGGTGCGGCCCGCAAAGCCCAGACTGCTGCAGCGACGTCCAGCCCAGCCTGCACAGAGCCCCCTGCAACAGCGACGCTGATCCAGGCCGCCGCCACGCCAGGCTCGGCCCGCCAAGACCAGGCCGCCGCCATGACGGGCGCGGCCCGCCAAGAAAAGACTACCTCATCATTTTCCCCGGCCTGCAAGGCCAGAGCAGATACCGCTCCCCGGTCTGAGGAAGTCCCTACTAGGAAATCCCTGATAGGTGAAGACTCCGCATACTGGCAGCTGAAGGCTGACCTGGAGGCCAAGTTCCCACAGGAGATGGTGGACAGATACATGCTCCCTCCGCACACCCCTAAGGCAACCCCTGCAGCAACCACGCTGAAGAGTCCACCGCCTGGGCCAGCTGAGGAACACTCATCCCCAGCGCTGCCACAACCAGAGTGCAGCGAAGAACTAAGGGGGAGAGGAGGCCAGGAAGCTGAGGAGCTGACTCCGGAGCCACCAGCAGTGGATCTATACTCAGAGCCGGAGATGTTGCCCTATTCCCGCTGGGATGAGGGGGACCTGACACCGTCCGCTGACGAAGATCTGCCTAAAAGTCTCACCTGGGAGCTTGCAAGCTGTACCACGCAGAGTTCAGGCCGCAAGACAAGGCGTCGCAACAGAACAACGCTGTCCCCTGCACCGCCATCCCCAGAGCAGAGAGAAGTCACGGCCAGAGACCTACAGGAGAAAAGGTTCCTGAGAAGAGCCAAAGCCCAGGCCAGAGGACCCCTTTGCAGAGGAGTAGTGGAAGACTTTAACTTGAAAAGCGGATACGGCTTTATTGTGGCACCGGGTATGAAAGAGGGCATTTTCGTTAATAGGAGGGATGTGAGAGCCCACTTGCCCAGAGGACACCCTGGCAGAAACTTAAAGATGGGAGACACAGTGCAGTTCACCATGCACCAAGGAGAAAGAGGCTGGTATGCCTTAGATGTTGCACCATGTCCCAAAGAAGAAAGAAAAGACAGAGATAAAGAAACAGATGCAGCAAAGGAAACAGATGAAGATCAAGAAAGAAAAGACAAGGAACCTACAGATGAGACTACCTCAGACGACGACAAAGAGCAAGAACGCAGCAGGTGCCGCAGCCCAACAGGCCCAAGCCCTGGTATGGAGGAGTAAAGGAAAGTAAGAAGTTCAGCAGTTAGAAAGTTAAAGTTTTGAAAAGTTTGTTTTGCAACGTTTACGTTTAAGCATGTGCCCACAAAAACTATTGTGAGAAAACCATAAACCTTAAGGCTATGAACTGGCTATAGCCACAAACTCTCGCAGTGTAAATAGTTACACCAGAGGGCACCACCACCACCAGAGTCAGCCTGTTTAGGGGCTTGGCTCGTCTGCAACCAGGGGGAGCCCGTCCGTATATAGGGCCTTGGCTCACCTGCGACCAGAGAGCATGCCTGTTTATGGGGCCTGGCTCTCCACCACAAAGAGGGTACCTGGTCAGCACCAACTGTGGAGGCCGCCTCTACATCCTGCCAGAAGAGGCTGAAGGCGCGGATCCACCAGGCCAGGTATACCCTGAAACCACCAGCCCCATGAAAGCCGCCTCTACATCCTGCCAGAAGTGGCTGAAGTCGCGGCCAACGTGAAAGGGTTTTGGGTGGGTTAACGGACTTGTGGGTGGAGGGTGGTGATGTATGGTACCTGGTGCTTTTAAATGTTTTACATGTTTTAATGTTTTATGCATTTTAAAATGTTGTCTTGCAGCCCGAGGACGTGCTGGTGATAACTAAGGGGGAATGTGGCGCCCCTGACCTGGTCAGGCACCACTGAGTACTGCACCCATGCTGGGGACAGTACAATACAGGTAATCCAGAAGGCTGACCGGGGTGTGGAACACAGGCGCATAGTGATCAGGTCTCACACATGTACCCATGAGAGGACCCCTGGGGATCCCAGGAGGGGGAAAAGCCTTGACCTTCACTGGAATAGTGGAGGGGGCCAAAAGCCTCCATCTCCTCTCAAGGGGTGTGGTAAGAGAGTCTGGTTGCTAGGTGGCGTAGGCAAGAACAGGAGAGGAGGGGCAGTGAGTCAGTTAGAGCAGAACTCCATAGGGCTCAGTGAGGAGCAGACCTGTGGGGCTGTTGCTGTCTAACAGCGCCCGCGCAGTGGCTACTGACGGGGGAGAACGGTCAACTAGGAGTGCTACCCGAAATCCATCTTCAGCTAAAGAAAGGGCACGGAGTGGGAAGTAAGGAGACTGCTAGAGAGTACCAGGCCCAAACGGGCGGCAGATCCCGAAGCGGAGATAGATCCAGCTTTCTTTTGCTAAACCTGCCGGTGTGGGGCTCTCAAAGCCCACGCCACAACACCACAAAAGCCGCAGCCACGTAGCCACAGTTAGGGCCCATAGCTCACAGGAGGCAAGAAGCTGGAGTGATCTGGCCCAGGCAACAAGCACACGGCAAACGAAGGGGAGTGAGGCTTCAGCAACTTCCCTGGGTGACCCCCATAGGGACTAAAAGTCGGGGTCACCCCAAACCACCAAGGGCTAAGGAAGGCGAGTTAGTAGTCACCCTCACAAGTCAGCCTGAAGGACACCTGGTTCCCGCCTGGTTCATCCCAGCTACGCCCGGGTTACTCACCCTGCCACCTGAAGTGAGTAAAAACCCTGAAAGACATCCTGCCTGTGTGGAGTTATTCTGCGCCTTGTGGTACTACGCACCTACATCGGGCCCTGGGGCTTGCCTCACTCTCAGGAGGCTATTCCAACTAACTGCACTCACCATCAGCCCCAGGCGTCCCTCAACCTGCAGTGGCGGTCCCCACTGACCGCAATTCTGAGAGTGGCGTCACGACAAGAAGAAGATCTCCTACCTGTGACCAGATCCAGCTACGTGGAGTCCCTGAAGGTAATGCACCGACACCGCAACTGAGGGGCTTCACAGATCCAGGGAACTAGTCTGATTGCCGGATGTGGAGTCAGGAAGGAAATTTTTTCCCCATTGGAACTTGTTTGTCACATTGGGGTTTTTTTTTTTTTTGTTTTTTTTTTGCCTTCCTCTGGATCAACATGTTAGGCTACGGGTTGAACTAGATGGACTTAGAGTCTCCCTTCAACCTTAAAAACTATGATACTATGATGATACTATGAAACTGTACTTATTATAAAAATTTTGAGATTTTTGGCAAAAAATTGCAATTTCTTGAGCTGCCTCGCCACGTCACGGCAAATCTCATTTGAGGCAGTCCTGACCCCCACCTTGCTATGCACCCCAATTTGGGATGTATTCCATCTGTCTAGATTTTGGCGGTTGGTGACTGTTCACATTGTCATCAGGCCTTGTCCACAGGCTTTTTGTATTTCTTCATATTTACAAGTATGATTACTTTTGGTTCATCCCAAGACGGGAGGCACTATGCTTAAACGTTGCAAACATATAAAGACATTTTTATTAAACAGGGATGGGACCGGGTCCTTTCATTTGCCCACCCAAGCAAACCTAGCCCTGATGCTGCCTCTAGGAACCAGATCAGCACCCCTTTTCCCCAGTCCAGGAATCGGGTTCAGGTCCGGGTATTGCCCACATGGGCCGGCTAATAAGTTCCTTACCCAGCAGTCTCTCAGAGGCCCCACGTCCAGGGGACCCCTGACCTGGAGGGTAGTCACCGGTTTACATGGTGACGGGACCTCGGCCTCCTCTGCCGCAGGCCCTTCCTCCAACCAGCCTCCCCGGGGACTGTAGGACCTGAAAGGGTGGTCCGGGATTATTTACAAGTCCAAAAGTTTTTGGGTGGCTTGCGAGTTCTCAGTCATGTTCATTTAAACGGGCAGTAACGGTGATCAAACAAAGTCTCAACGGGGACGGGCAGTATTGTAGCCGGGAACCACTACCTCACTCACCTTTTTAGGGGACAGGTGTAGTGCGGGGGTCTACCTGTGACTACCTGGCTAGTCCAGGATGTCACATTTACACACAGCGATGTGTGGAGCTGCAGGAACGACAAACAACATCGTACCTGTGGTCGAACCGACATTATTGAAATGAACGACGTTACACAGATCAGCGATATTGTACGCTTCTGTGCTCGTTCATCGTCGCACCTAGGATTTACACGTTGCTATGTCGCTACCGGCGCCGGTTGTGCGTCACTAACGACGTGACCCCGACGATAAATCGGTAGCAATGTCGCAACGTGTAAAGCCCCCCTAAGAATCTGTTTAAGGGCTCATTCAGATGACCGTTCCATCTCTTCTGTTCAGTTCCTGTTTTTTGCGGACCCACGGACAGGACCATCTTTTCAAAGTTCGGATGGCACATTGAAGCACTTCCGTGTGCATCAGTTCCTACAAAAAACTACATCAGATGCCGTAGTTGTAGCACCCACGGGGCAAGAGGTAAACGTTACTCGGCGCCGGGCCGGTGATGTCGGATCAGGGGGGGTGTCACTTGTGGCATGTTTTGTGGCCCCCAGGTGTAATAATAATAATTAATAATAATTTTATTCATTTATATAGCGCTATTAATTCCATAGCACTTTACATACATTGGCAACACTGTCCCCATTGGGGCTCACAATCTAGAGTCCCTATCTGTATGTCTTTGGAATGTGGGAGGAAACCGGAGTACCCGGAGGAAACCCACGCAAACACGGGGAGAACATACAAACTCCTTGCAGATGGTGTCCTTGGTGGGATTTGAACCCAGGACCCCAGCGCTGCAAGACTGCAGTGCTAACCACTGAGCCACCGTGCCGCCCTAGGTGTACAATAAAGAAGGGGGGGTGATGATGGTGGAGGTTTGATTTGTCTCGTGCGGTATGTGGCCAGGAATTAGCTGCCGCTGCTGTCGCTGTCCTCCGGGACGGATGGTTGTAGCAGCTAAGATGATTCTGCTCCCCACTGGTGGAGCAGGCAGCGGGGAGGATGATGAGTGGAGTAGTGATGGCTGGCGCCGAAGTGTGGGGCGCCGGCAAGGACAGGCGGACACATTCTCTGCGGGTTCAAGGTGTTTTTTACTCACAGTCCTGGTTTACCCGGGAGATGCCAGTCACCGCCGTGATGGACCCCAGTCGATTTCGAGCAATTCGCGGTCACCGCCTGTGTTCCCACTGTGAGTCCTTTCTGGTCGGGGTAACTCCAATCCCGGTGTTTGTTGAATATGGAATGAGATGTGGGTGTTTCCTGCACTCTCCGCAGACCCTGGAATCCCATGTAGCTGTGAGAACCCGGGCCGAGCAGCCTGTTCCAAGCCACGGGTCTTGCAGTGCTCCCAGAAGTGTGAAGGTACGGAGAATATGCTTGGACCGAAGACCCGACTGTGCTCCTTACCCAAACTGTGCCTGGGGCTAACTATCTGTGGAGATGCTCCTTCCTTTTTCCCCAAGTGGTGCCCGCCCCTCAGGTGGTTGTCCTAGTGACCGGGAAAGTCCCATGTTTCGTGATGGCCACTCCCTATCTACCCCAGGCCATCCCCCCAGTTGGAAAGTACCTAACGGTTTGTGGTTTCTAAATGTGAGAAACACCAGCGATTAACCTCTCCTTACCCGGGATGAGTACTACATATTAAGGGAGATGCAAGTACCTGTGGTGTGCAAAACCCTGTGGTGACTGAAGCCTCAGGGGTTCCACATTCCCCCAAAGTAAATGGCAGCACTCCCGGGCTGCAACCAAACAAAGTTAGTACACCACAATATTTTTAGTATGCTATAAACAAGTTAACAATTTTCCCCTTTATGGGAGGCACTATTAAACATTTCAAACATACACCGGTTAGCAAGATGATCAAGTGCAACAAGAAAAATAAACATCAACATTTGCATAGAAAAAAAGTTATTCTTGCTTGGCTGGTGGTTGTGCCAGAGGGCTGGCCCCAGCCCCCTGGTTCTCGGCAGTCAAAGGACATCCTCCGGCATAGTGTCCTTTGCCATAACAATAATCTGTGGGGACCGATTGCTGGGACCTACACTGATCGTGCAACTTTTATCCCCTTGAAAGTGGAGCTGATGTCCGACTTGTCCCCGGATCCATTCATTCTATAAGTGATCACCTAGCAAACCTGTGGATCGGTGATCACTTGTCACTAAAGATCCCCCTTACTGCAAACTACGCAAACTACTCTAATTGTACATCAGTAATTGTGCATGCACAGGAGATGTGCAGGAGCCGCCTGTACTGTACAGTCTGCGCTCCATTATAACAGGGATACTGGCTAACAGGTATTTATATATCGCTGTAGGGTGGGCCCCTGGAGTCAATTCCTCTGGTGGGCCTCAGACACTCCAGTCCGACGCTGCTTGCCGATATAAATCAAGGTGTCCAAAACATTATCTCTGACCATGAGCGGGACCCTACTTCACCCCAAGTCCGGCGCTGCTTGCCGATATAAATCAAGGTGTCCAAAACGTTATCTCTGACCATGAGCGGGACCCTACTTCACCCCAAGTCCGACGCTGCTTGCCGATATAAATCAAGGTGTCCAAAACGTTATCTCTGACCATGAGCGGGGCCCTACTTCACCCCAAGTCTGACGCTGCTTGTCGATATAAATCAAGGTGTTCAAAACGTTATCTCTGACCATGAGCGGGACCCTACTTCACCCCAAGTCCGACGCTGCTTGCCGATATAAATCAAGGTGTCCAAAACGTTATCTCTGACCATGAGCGGGACCCTACTTCACCCCAAGTCCGATGCTGCTTGCCGATATAAATCAAGGTGTTCAAAACGTTATCTCTGACCATGAGCGGGACCCTACTTCACCCCAAGTTCGACGCTGCTTGCCGATATAAATCAAGGTGTCCAAAACGTTATCTCTGACCATGAGCGGGACCCTACTTCACCCCAAGTCCGACGCTGCTTGCCGATATAAATCAAGGTGTCCAAAACGTTATCTCTGACCATGAGCAGGACCCTACTTCACCCCAAGTCCGACGCTGCTTGCCGATATAAATCAAGGTGTCCAAAACGTTATCTCTGACCATGAGCGGGACCTTACTTCACCCCAAGTCTGACGCTGCTTGCCGATATAAATCAAGGTGTCCAAAACGTTATCTCTGACCATGAGCGGGACCTTACTTCACCCCAAGTCTGACGCTGCTTGCCGATATAAATCAAGTTGTCCAAAACGTTATCTCTGGCCATGAGCGGGACCCTACTTCACCCCAAGTCCGATGCTGCTTGCCGATATAAATCAAGGTGTCCAAAACGTTATCTCTGACCATGAGCGGGACCTTACTTCACCCCAAGTCTGACGCTGCTTGCCGATATAAATCAAGGTGTCCAAAACGTTATCTCTGACCATGAGCGGGACCTTACTTCACCCCAAGTCTGACGCTGCTTGCCGATATAAATCAAGTTGTCCAAAACGTTATCTCTGGCCATGAGCGGGACCCTACTTCACCCCAAGTCCGATGCTGCTTGCCGATATAAATCAAGGTGTTCAAAACGTTATCTCTGACCATGAGCGGGACCCTACTTCACCCCAAGTCCGATGCTGCTTGCCGATATAAATCAAGGTGATCAAAACGTTATCTCTGACCATGAGCGGGACCCTACTTCACCTTCAATCAAGTGGGAAGCTTTGAAGAGCGTTTGGAGAGGCGTTCTTATCTCTCACGGCTCCCATCTTAAAAGGCAATGGGCAGATGAAATAAAGACGCTCTCAGCCCTGATCACTGACCTCAAAATTCACCACAAACACAACTCAGACCATGTAAAGAGATGGAGGGCTCTACCCCGTAATATGGGATCTCTTATGGCAAAATCACAATATCAAATATGAAAAAGGAGAGAAAAGAATGTCATACATGAAGGATCACCGTATAAATATAATATAATAATCTTTACACATCACCTACATACAAAATTGAAAACACTAAAAATGCATCCAAATAATGTCTTGGCGTCCCTGAACAATAAGTAAGAGCAAGTAGTCTAATGTTGTAACAAGTATATGCAGTATGGATCAATATAAATATCCCTGCGTGCTGATGCCATCTATGAGCATAATATACATATTATACATTACTTTTTTATGTGTTCTTCCTAAGATCTCTAGGTGGCGCTATTTCTTGCAATTAATTGTGGCTTATTAGAGGCAGATGGGATATGGTATCTCTTCTTCAATGAAATATTGTACATGTGCGCTATGTCTATTATATACAGGTGTATACATCCATCTAATAGTCATTTCTGGATTAGTAGTTGCAGTCTTATTTTACCCTTAATGCGTATGCTTTATGCATATGCATGCGCATATTGGTGTCCAAGGCTTAAATAGCTGCGGTATTTCATTCTGAAAAACAGTGTGTTCTAGCGCATGTGCACTTGTGATTCGTTCTCTTCGCATGCGCATATCTATCTTTTGGTATAAACTGCCACTTCCTGGTTTCATGACATTACCTGCCAGCGTTCAAGTAGGTTATTGATCTACCACGCGGTATTCCCCTGCAGGGTTTATCTTCAATCCCTAAGGTACTTGTTCAAATCAACTAATAATGCATTGAGTATGGAAAGTATTCAGACCCCTTTAAATGTTTCACTCTGTTTCATTGCAGCCATTTGGTAAATTCAAAAAAGTTCATTTTTTTTCTCATTAATGTGCACTCTGCACCCCATCCTCCATCTTGACAGAAAAAAACCCCAGAATTGTAGAAATATTTGCAAATTGTTTAAACATGAAATACTGAAATATCACATGGTCATAAGTATTCAGCCCCTTTGCTCAGACACTCATATGTAAGTCACATGCTGTCCATTTGCTTGTGATCCTCCTTGAGATGGTTCTACTCCTTCATTGGAGTCCAGCTGTGTGTAATTACACTGATAGGACATGATTTGGAAAGGCGCACACCTGTCTATATAAGACCTCACAGTGCATGTCAGACCAAGTGATGATCATGAGGTCAAAAGGAACTACCTAAGGAGCTCAGAGACAGAATTGTGACATGGCACAGATTGGGCCAAGGTTACATAGGAATTTCTTCACTACTCAAAGTTCCTAAGAGCACAGTGGCTTCCATAGTCCTTAAATGGAAGAAGTTTGGGACCACAGACCTCTTCCTAGACCTGGCCGTCCAGCGAAACTGAGCAATCGTGGGAGAAGAGCCTTGGTGAGAGAGGTAAAGAAGAACCCCGAGATCACTGTGGCTGAGCTCCAGAGATGCAGTACAGAGATGGGAGAAAGTTACACAAAGTCAAGTATTACTGCAGCCTCCACCAGTCGGGCCTTTATAGCAGAGTGGCCTGATGGAAGCCCCTCCTCAGTGCAAGACATATGAAATCCCGCATAGAGTTTGCAAAAAAAACACATGAAGGACTCCCTGACTATCAGAAATGAGATTCTCTGGACTAATGAGATGAAGATAGAACTTTTTGGTGATAATTCTAAGCGGTATGTGTGAAAAAAACCAGGCACTGCTCATCACCTGCCCAATACAATCCCCACAGTGAGACATGGTGGTGGCAGCATCATGCTATGGGGTGTTTTTAAGCTGCAGGGACAGGAAGACTGGTTTCAATTGAAGGAAAGATGAATGCGGCCAAGTACAGAGATATCCTGGAAGGAAACCTCTTCCAAAGTGCTCTGGACCTCAGACTTGGCCAAAGGTCCATCTTCCAACAAGACAATGACCCTAAGCACACAGCTAAAATAACAAATGAGCAGCTTTAGAACAACTCTGTGACCATTCTTGACCGACCCAGCCAGACCCTGACCTAAACAAAGTTGAGCATCTCTGGAGAGACCTGAAAATGGCGTCCAGCAACATTCACCATCAAACCTGACAGAACTGGAGAGGATCTGCAAGGAAGA
Organism: Anomaloglossus baeobatrachus; assembly: GCF_048569485.1. Classification (NCBI taxonomy): domain Eukaryota; kingdom Metazoa; phylum Chordata; class Amphibia; order Anura; family Aromobatidae; genus Anomaloglossus; species Anomaloglossus baeobatrachus. The sequence continues at coordinate 674,468,587 of NC_134356.1, read as the reverse complement.
ATTGCCGAGGATCCCCAAATCCAGGATCCCAAGAAGACTCTGCTGTACTAGCTCAAAAAGGAGGGTGCCTCTACTCAATGCTGAGGAAAGGGGTTGAATACTTATGATCATGTGATATTTCAGTTTTTCTCATTTAATAAATTTGCAAAAATTTCTACATTTCTGGGGGGGGGGTTTCTGACAAGATGGGGGATAGGGTGCAAAGTGTACATTAATGAGAAAAAAATGAACTTTTTTAAATATACAAAATGTCTGAAATGAAACAAAGTGAAAAACTTAAAGGGATCTGAATACTTTCCGTACCCACTGTATGTAAATGAGTGTATTCCACCTTGCACGCTAGTGTGACGGCCGGGCCAGGTATTCACAGATAGGGCCCTGCATTACTCCTGTCCCTCATAGGTAACACACAGCCAAACACTAAAACCCTAGTCACCCCCCTCAGAGCTTGATGGACACACCAGGGGGCGGAACCAGGTGGTTGGAAGACGCCCACCGAGGACTTCAGACAGCCTGGCGCGGTGAAGTAGCCAGAGAAGGTTGAGAGTTCAAGTTGGAGAGGTGTGTGGGCTGGAGCTGTGTGCAGCTCCAGCAGAGGAGAGAAACCAATTTGAGCAGGTGCCAGGGTAGGAGCCCTGGTACCTAAGGCTAGGAGGCAGACGGAGGCCTCTGTCTGCAGTAGACGGGAAGACGGCTCGGTGGAACCGAGGTGGACCGGGACAGGGTTGTAGCCCGCCGATACCGACCCAGGGAACCAACTCAGAAACCGGAGCCCAAAGGGGGGTACTCAGGTCCTGAAGCTAGGTCCAAAAGCTACTGGGGGCTAGCTAATTAACTGATTGCGGCCAGGACTAGAGGTCCTGTCCCACCCAAAGTCCTGACTGAAGTCAACAGCCCAATGAGGGGGATAGAAAGCAACCGCCACGGCTCAGAGATCCCATGGGCCAGCGTCTGCGGGCAAAGGACTCCTCAGGCAACCACAAGCCGGGGAGCGGACTCCAGAAGTTGCTAGCACAGGAAGTCCACCATCACAAACAGGTGCGGGAGAAAGACAGAGACCACCAGCCGGGTGGGGGACCAGACTGCAGCCGGCTGCGGGCACCGACCGCCATCACCTTGGTTTACCAGAGACAGTGTGTTTACTAATAGTGAGTACATCTGTGCCCTCCGGCCGCCCATCTCCCTGCACCGCCAAACATCCCCTCAACGGGTCCCGGGGCCATCATCCCTGCCCACGGAGGGGTTAACAATTTGCTGCACAACATCTCCCCCGGGTGCCCCGTAACTGCAGCGGTGGTATCCATCTTCACCACATCCCATGGGTGGCGTTACGAACTTAACACGGCTCCGGCCGTACAACTACGTCCCCAAACCACAAACCCCCTTTTGATTGGAGTGACCGCAGGACCCCCGGGTCCGGAGACCCTCGAGCCACCCACTGAAGGTCCGGATCCGAGCGGCTCGGCTGCCGAGCACCGAGCGGTACACCCCAACTTCTGGCGTCACGAACAGGATACTTACCCATCCACTTACCTTGTGGAAGTGCGCCTTGCATTGAAGCCAGCGGTGATCCGTTGCGAAATTTTCAGAATCCGCCATCTTGTCGCCATCTTGTTGTTCCCGCCCACGCTCTCCTTCCCCGGGAAAGGGCGCAAACTGAAGCCCCACCCCCTGGGAACAAGGCCGTAAAGCAGAGCCGGAAGTCGGAAAACGAAACTTACCAGCCTGAGAAAAGAGTGCCAGGTAAAGATCAAGGGGGGCGGGTGAAGATCAGCGGCATGTAACTAGCACTGTCAAGTGCAGGGACGCCAGGACTCTGCAGAAACCCGTTCCTGGACACGAACGCAGCAGGATGTGTCAGAAGATCCAGGCCCAAGCCCACTTCATGCTGACGATGTGGGCGTCGGAGATGAAGGGCCTGGCAGCAGCTGTCCGGGTGCGCGAAGTGGAGATGATCTCGGAGGAGCGGGTAAGCAGTGACCCACGCCCCTATGTTCCCCAGGAACCGGCCTCCCCGGCTGAGGGGCCCGGCCTGCTCCCGTCTGCCACGCCTTTTCCCTCATCGCCCGTGTCCGCAGTCAACGCCCCTGCCGACCCGCTGCCCCAGTCCGCGGCAGCGGAGCCCGTACCATCTACAAAGAAGGACCCAGCTGCTGGGCCCTCAGGCCTTACCGTCACCATCGCTCCGCCACCGCTGACAACATCCCATCCGGCCCCGAGCCTGGCCGCACCAGTGATGACGTCTGCTCCGGCAGTCCGCCTGGCCGCGATGGGAGTGGTGCCCGACGCAGATGACATCTTAGCTACCAGCCCGGAATTTGATGAGACGGATGGCAGTGGCTCGGAAGGAGATACGGAGTACATCTCGGAGGATGAGGCCCCGATCATCGTCGAAGATATGATGACAGCAGTCTGCAGGTACTGTAGGCAGCTGGGGCACTTTTGGAGGAATGTGCCCCGAGAATGGCCGGCCGTGAAGGGGCCGGAGACCGCCACAAGTTTTAAAGTTGATGTTCCTGATGTTTTAAAGTTAAATAATGACATGGCTGAGAACTTGCAGGCCAAGCCAAAAACTATTGGGCCTTGTAAATAGTCCCTGGACCACCCTTTTGCACCGTCCTGCAGTCTCCGGAAAGGCTGGTTGGAGGAAGGGCCTGCAGGAAATTGTAGGCCGAGGTCCTGTTACTAGTGAGACTGGTGACTACCCTCTGAGTCAGGGGTCCCCTGGACGTGGGGCCTCTGAGAGAGACTACCGGGTAAGGAACTTATTACCCGGCCCGTGTGGGCAACACCCGAACCCGAACCTGTTTCCTGGACTGGGGAAAAGGGGTGCTGACCTGGTTTTTAGAGGCAGCATCAGGGCTAGGTTTGCTTGGGTGGGCAAAGTTCAAAGGACCCGGTCCCGTCCCGTTCCCGGTTAAAAAAATGTTTTAATGCAACGTTTAAGTAACCTGCCTCCCGTAAGGGAAGAAATCTAAAGTATGCTTAATTGTACAAAAGTTATTATAATTGTAAATATGTTTTACCTTTTTCAGTTAAAGCAAAATAAACTGGTGGTCGGACAGCCCGCGGACGGTCTGTGGTTAACCAAGGGGGAGTGTGACGCCCTGGCCGGGCCAGGTAGTCACAGATAGGGCCCTGCATTACACCTGTCCCTCATATGTAACACACAGCCAAACACTAAAACCCTAGTCACCCTCCTCAGAGCTTGATGGACACACCAGGGGGCGGAACCAGGCAGTTGGAAGACGCCCACCGAGGAGTTCAGACAGCCTGGGGTGGGAAAGTAGCCAGATAAGGTTGAGAGTTCAAGTTGGAGAGGTGTGTTGGCTGGAGCTGTATGCAACTCAGGCAGAGGAGAGAAACCAATTTAATCAGGTGCCAGGGTGGGAGCCCTGGTACCTTAGGCTAGGAGGCAGACGGAGGCCTCTGTCTGCAGGAGTTGGGAAGACGGCTCGGTGGAACCGAGGTGGACTGAGACAGGGTTGTAGCCCGCCGTTACCGACCCGGGGAACTGACTCGGAAACCGGAGCACAAAGGGGGGTACTCAGACCCTGAAGCTAGGTCCAGAAGCTACTGGGGGCTAGCTAATTAACTGATTGCAGCCAGGACTAGAGGTCCTGTCCCACCCAAAGTCCCGACTGAAGGCAACAACCCAACGAGGGGGATAGAAAGCCACCGCCAGAGCTCAGAGATCCCATGGGCCAGCGTCTGCAGGCAAAGGGCTGATCAGGCAACCACAAGCCGGGAGCAGACTCCTGAAGTTGCAAGCGCAGGAAGTCCCCCATCACAAACAGGTGCGGAAGAAAGACAGAGACCACCAGCTGGGTGGGGGACCAGACTGCAGCCAGCTGCAGGCACCGACCACCATCACCTTGGTTTACCAGAGACTCGTGTGTTTACTAATAGTGAGTACATCAGTGCCCTCCGGCCGCCAATCTCCATGCACGGCCAAATATCCCCCCAATGGGTCCCGGGGCCACCATCCCTGCCCATGGAATTGGTTAACAACTTGATGCGCAACATCTCGTCCGGGGTGCCCCGTAACTGCAGCGGTGGTGTCCATCTTCACCACATCCCGTGGGTGGCGTCACGAACTTAACACGGCTCCGGCCGTACAACTACGTCCCCAAACCACAAACCCCCTTTTGATTGGAGTTACCGCAGGACCCCCGGGTCCGGTGACCCTCGAGCCACCCACTGAAGGTCCAGATCCGAGCGTCTCGGCTGCCGAGCATGGGGCGGAACACCCCCATCTCTCTTGCCCTTGACTGCAGCGATCCGCGTGGGGAAGGCATCCCCTAGCATACTTTGCGTATATGCGTCGTTATTAATTCTCTCGGACCAGGGCTCTATTTATTTATGGACATAACAATCCAACATCCTGCATTCTGCTCATATGTGGTCTGTATTACATGCACTGGATCTTGTATTGACTGCTTATTTTTTCACTTGTGAGAAGATTTGAATGCACATACATTGCAGTCCTAATTGATTTTTTGTTCATAGGTAAAGAGTTACTAAGAATGGAGGAGCCAATAGGTCAAGCCACCGACGACTTTGAAAAGGTCCTCAATACTTGGACTCCTTGGGTCATGTTTCGTGACTCTCCAGAAATTTTCTAACTGGCTAAAAAGATAGATACCTAACCTTTTCTATGGGATCGATGCGGGATGTGGGGCTGGCGAATCTCTTCCCTTTACCTAACTCAGCTCTTTCTACCCTTTCTTTTTTCGCTTCCTCTTTTCTTTCTACCTCTCAACCTAAATTCACCTTTTATGGATATTTGTGTTAAAGGTTGAGTATACAAATTCTCTGCTTTAATTGTTGTATTGTGTCATTTCCAAACTGTTCAATAAACACTGATTTACAAAAAAATTAAAATAAACAAAAAATATATATATATATACAGTACAGACCAAAAGTTTGGACACACCTTCTCATTCAAAGAGTTTTCTTTATTTTCAGGACTCTGAAAATTGTAGATTCACATTGAAGGCATCAAAACTATGAATTAAAACGTGGAATAAATACTTAAAAAAGTGTGAAACAACTGAAAATATGTCTTATATTCTAGGTTCTTCAAAGTATCCACCTTTTGCTTTGATTACTGCTTTGCACACTCTTGGCATTCTCTTGATGAGCTTCAAGAGGTAGTCACCAGAAATGGTTTTCCAACAGTCTTGAATGAGTTCCCAGAGATGCTTAGCACTAGTTGGCCCTCTTGCCTTCCCTCTGCGGTCCAGATCACCCCAAACCATCTCGATTGGGTTCAGGTCTGGTGACTGTGGAGACCAGGTCATCTGGCGTAGCACCCCATCACTCTCCTTCTTAAGGGGGCTTTACACGCTGCGACATCGCTAATGCGGAGTCGTTGGGGTCATGGAATTTGTGACGCACATCCGGCCGCATTAGCGATGTTGCTGCGTGTGACACCGATGAGCGATTTTGCATCGTTGCAAAAACGTGCAAAATCGCTCATCGGTGACATGGGGGTCCATTCTCGATTATCGTTACTGCAGCAGTAACGATGTAGTTTGTCGCTCCTGCGGCAGCACACATCGCTCCGTGTGACCCCGCAGGAACGAGGAACCTCTCCTTACCTGCGTCCCGGCCGCTATGAGGAAGGAAGGCAGTGGGCGGGATGTTCCGGCCACTAATCTCCGCCCCTCCGCTTCTATTGGGCGGCCGCTCAGTGACATCGCTGTGACGCCGCACGGACCGCCCCCTTAGAAAGGAGGCGGTTCGCCGGTCACAGCGACGTCGCCGGGCAGGTAAGTATGTGTGACGGGTCTGCGCGATGTTGTGCGGCACGGGCAGCGATTTGCCCGTGTCGCACAACAGATGGGGGCGGGTACCCACGCTAGCGATATCGGTACCGATATCGCAGCGTGTAAAGTAGCCTTTAGTCAAATAGCCCTTACACAGCCTGGAGGTGTGTTTGGAGTCATTGTCCTGTTGAAAAATAAATGATGGTCCAACTAAACGCAAACCAGATGGAATAGCATGCTGCTGCAAGATGCTGTGGTAGCCATGCTGGTTCAGTATGCCTTCAATTTTGAATAAATCCCCAACAGTGTCACCAGCAAAGCCCCCCCACACCATCACACCTCCTCCTCCATGCTTCACGGTGGGAACCAGCCATGTAGAGTCCATCCGTTCACCTTTTCTACAAAGACACGGTGGGATCCAAAGATCTCAAATTTGGACTCATCAGAACAATGCACAGATTTCCACTGGTCTAATGTCCATTCCTTGTGTTCTTTAGCCCAAACAAGTCTCTTCTGCTTGTTGCCTGTCCTTAGCAGTGGTTTCCTAGCAGCTATTTTACCATGAAGGCCTGCTGCACAAAGTCTCCTCTTAACACTTGTTCTAGAGATGAGAAGGTGTGTCCATACTTTTGGTCTGTACTATATATATATCTTGCATTATCTCTCCCCCTGTCTTAGATTTCACATTTCGTGTGATAATCTGATGATTGGGGTACTGGAATTTATTCTGTTTTTGTATTTTCAATCAAATTAATTTTGGAAAAAGTCTGACTGTTATCTCAAGGAAGCCAAATTTCCTGAGGAAGTTCGCACTGTTCTACTAAGACTCTAGGTATTGTCTGATGCCAATGTTAATAAGTGCTAATTAGGGCTCCTCCAAAAATAGAAATCTTGTATGGATGGTTGAGGCTCAAAATTCTGCCAGTCTTGTAGTAGAAGGACTTGTTGAACTGGATATGTGACGCCCTGGTCTATCAGGTCCTCACAGGGTATTGTGCAATCTGCCCTTCTGCACAGTATCTGTGGCGCCCTGGACAAGCCAGGACGTCACAGGTACTGCAACAACACACCCTACACCCCGGTTAGGAACACCGAAGTCAAACATAAACCCTTGTTGCCTCCCTCCAGGGGCTGATGTCCACACCAGGTGGGGCAGAGTCAGGCGGTTGGCTCCACCCACCGAGGAGTTCACAGTCCTGGAGGCGGGAAAGAAAGTCAGACAGATAGTGACGAGGAGTAGAGAGAGAGAGTCAGGGAAGTGGTAGTGGAGGAACTGACTGGCCATGTCCGGGTACGTGGCCCGGGCACCTGACAGCAAGGTTGGCAGACGGTGGTGACCATCTGCAGGAGAGGCTGATTGACGCACAACCGTGAAGACCGGGGACGGGCGGTGGCACGCCGGTACCGAACCGGGGAGCGAAGAGAAGCCAGCACCATCCGGCAGGGCCTACGGACCCCGACCAGGCTAGGAGTCACCGTAAAACCAGTCAAATCCGTCAGCGACGGGAACCTCTGGGGTTTCCCAGCAGTAAAGACCCGACTGAAGGCAACCGTCCAAACCGTGAGGGAGATAAAGCTACCGACAGAGCTAGAGCTCCCAGGGCCAGAGCCTGCGGGCAAAGGAAGGGCTCCCTTAGCCAACATACCGCTGGGGAGCGGGCTATCAGTGGGAAGCCATTGGGGCCGAGAACAGAACACCGGTGCAGGGAGAGACAGTTACCGCCAACTGACCGGGAGTGACCGCCGCAGCCGTCTGTGGGACTCGTCCATCCAGCCGTTTGTTTTACCAGAGACTCCGTGTGCGTTACTGGCTGAGTCAGTACCACCGTGCCGTCTGGCACTGCGCTGCCCCACGACCCGGCCAGGCCCCGCATCCCACCTTCCAACCTCCACCACCGGGCCCCGGGACCACCAAACCCCCCTACCCACGGAGGGGAGAAAACATCTCAGCTGGTGGTGTCCCAACCTCACCACAAACCGTGGGTGGCGTCACGGACAATATCCCTAAACCAAACCACCCCCTTTCACTCACGGGCGAGAAGCGCCGCTCGAGTCCCCGGGATCCGGCCCACCGCTCGAGCCACCGACCGAGTGAGCAGCAGCAGCAGCCGCCGGACCCGAGCAATGGGTGAGCGCAGTGTCCCCTCCGCGCCCGCGACATATCCACCCTCTTTGGTTACGGGTCCTGGTTCTTTGGTGTTGCTAACAGCTTAGTCAATCAAAATCCTAGGCACACTTTACCCTCCAGACACACCATTAGGGGGCCTGAAGGGAATAGGGCCGCCCATATGGGGGGTTGGTAAGGGGAAAGTGAGAAAGTGACAGTTGAGCAAAGGAGTTGAGCAAAGGAGCTGAACAAGTGAGGAGGAAGGAGAAGGAGGCTGAGGTGACTCTCTGTGAGGGAGAGGTCGCCGGCCTGGAACAGGGCCCCTGAAGCTACTAGGTTGCAGACGTTGGTCTGGGCCTGGTAGGAGATGGAACCCCGGTCGCAGGGGATTGTATCAAGGTGCACAGACTGCCGAGGAGGGCAGCCGGCGGCCTTGAGCTATCACCGGGAAGGGGCCAGGGCACGACGGGGTACGTGGACCCTAGGCTGGAAAGTAGCTTCACGCGTTCCAGTAATTTACCCGACGGGGGTGATGACTTCAAGATTCATTCCCAACCTGCTCCAAAATCAGGGTACTAGCGCACCGATGGATAGGACTTTCCCAATACAATCCAATGAAATCCTACGCGTGAACGCTGAGAGCAAGCTCACTCCGTTAGCCATACGGGTGAGCAGGACCCGAAAAGTTTCACACTTGAGGGTCCAAATAGAGACAAAGTTGCCAAGAAAAGGGCCACAGGCTAACAGCAACACCAAGGGCACGGACCCAAGCAAGCTCCCTACCAGCTGCAGTGGTGCTCAGAACTCTGGTTTACAAGCTGTCGGTGTTGTTATTCCTGGACTGAGTGAGTACATTGAAAGACCCTTTTCCTATCCGCAACGGCACCCCAAGCACCAACAACCCACCGGGCCCCAGGACACAAACCCCCTACCCACGGAGGGGTTAAACATCCTGCTGCTACACCATCGTCAACGGGCTCCCCAACAGCAGCGATGGTCCCTCACATTACCACGCACCGTGGGTGGCGTCATGAAATTTCTAACCCCCTTGTACATACTCCCGCCCTTCTTTTAATTCAAGTGTCCGCGCGGACCCCCCGGATCCGGAGACCCCTCGAGCTACCACGGCTCCGGATCCGAGCGGCTCGGCCGCTGGCACGGGGACGGTACACATACACTATGTAATAGTATGATTTCCTTTTAGCGAAACGTACTTAGGGGTTTGTGACTTGGCGTTTGCAGCATTTGATTCATTTTCTTTTCCTACTGACTATGGGTATGTCCATCTAAGGGTAGATTTTTGCTTATGTGCTTATATATGATGCTTTTTGATTTTTGTGCACTACTGTAATTATGTGGTTCAAATTTAATTGTGATTATTTGTTCTTGATACTTGTCTATATAGTCATCCTTTGCCCAGTCTCAGTAGTGATACTTACAGTCATATGAAAAAGTTTGGGCACCCCTATTAATGTTAACCTTTTTTCTTTATAACAATTTGGGTTTTTGCAGCAGCTATTTCAGTTTCATATATCTAATAACTGATGGACTGAGTAATATTTCTGAATTGAAATGAGGTTTATTGTACAGAAAACAGAAAATGTGCAATCCGCATTTAAACAAAATTTGACCGGTGCAAAAGTATGGGCACCTCAACATAAAAGTGACATTAATATTTTGTAGATCCTTCTTTTGCAAAAATCAAAGCCTCTAGTCGCTTCCTGTAGCTGTTAATGAGTTCCTGGATCCTGGATGAAGGTATATTTAACCATTCCTGTTTACAAAACAATTCCAGTTCAGTTAAGTTTGATGGTCGCCGAACATGGACAGCCGTTTCAAATCATCCCACAGATTTTAAATGATATTCAGGTCTGGGGACTGGGATGGCCATTCCAGAACATTGTAATTGTTCCTCTGCATGAATGCCTGAGTAGATTTGGAGCAGTGTGTTGGATCATTGCCTTGCTGAAATATCCATCCCCTGCGTAACTTGAACTTCGTCACTGATTCTTGCACATTATTGTCAAGAATCTGCTGATAATGAGTTGAATCCATGCGACCCTCAACTTTAACAAGATTCCGGTGCCGGCATTGGCCACACATCCCCAAAGCATGATGGTGTCACGCTCCCCGGGCCCCGACGCCATTCCCCACTCACCGCTCCGGCCCCCGGGTCCCCTGCCTCCAGCCACACGTCCTCCTCGGCACCCTCCAGGCTCCCGGGCTCCCGTTCCCGGCGCTCCTCTGCGACCCAGGACACCCTGTCTGTCTCCCCTGCATCCTCGGCACCGCTCCCTGCTCTGGCCTCCGGCACCCGGGCATCGCGCATGCGCATTAGGGCGCGCGCGCGGTCACTGACCTCCTCTTAAAGACCCAGCACTCCTAAACAGGATATTGCATCAGTCAGGGTCAGGTATATTAGGAGCTTCCTGCCTCTAGGGCGTCGCCTGTTCTACGAGTTCTGTAGCTAGGAGTTCAGGTCCCCTTTGCTGTGCCTCGTTCTCACTTTATGTCTTCCACAGAACCAGTTCTACCAAGCAAACCTGGTCCTGACCATAACCTGTCCGAGTGGTCCTACGGGGACTGTCAGCTGAGACGCCACCATCTTCTGCAGTCTGAACCTGCCTTCTACCCTCGGCTTCACCTGGTGACCTCAGCCTCCTCTACCGGTTGGACTCTGCTCACGTCTGACGTCTCTACTTGTCACTGGTACCCGGGCACCGTCATCACACCTGGCACCAGGAACTCTTTGTACCCAGGGACTTCCTCATTCCAGCTTCCGGAAAGGACTCTGACCTTATACCGCTTAGTGCTCCGGCAACCGTGCACCTAGGCCCTCTGGTGGGGTGACCGGACAGTCCCTGTATAGGGGTTAGCTCTGTGTTGCTTCACTGGGGGAGTCCGGTGCACGGCCCAGAGGATCCACCACCCGGGCGTAACAGATAGAACAGGCCATGGATCCCGCCGAAGCTTTAGCGGCTCAGTTGGCTGGATTGCAGCAGGAGCTGGTCCGTCAACGCGAAACCCAATCCCGTATGCTGGCCTTCATGACGTCAGTAGACACCCGCCTGAACACGCTGCAAGCAACCGCCATGTCCCTATCAACCCCAGCCACGTCCACAACCTCCGCAGGAGCCGCCACCGAGACCTCAAGACTCTGACTGGCTTCTCCGCCCCGGTACGCCGGGGATCCCAAGACCTGCAGGGGGTTCTTGAACCAGTGCTCTCTCCACTTCAAACTGCTGCTGCGCCTCTTCGCTTCTGACCAGGCCAAGGTAGCCTTCATAATGTCCCACCTGGAGGGCAAGGCACTGGCGTGGATGAATCCCTTGTGGGAGAAGGAAGATCTCGTAACCAACAACATCCGTGACTTCCTGCATGCCTTCCGGGCCACCTTTGACGAACCAGGACGCGCCTCCGTGTCGGCTGCCTCGCTACTCAGGCTACGCCAAGGGACTTCGACAGTGGGACAGTATGCCATCCGGTTTCGCACCCTAGCCTCTGAACTAGGGTGGAACAACGAAGCCCTGACTGCAGCCTTCTGGGAGGGGCTTACCGGTCATATTAAGGACGAGCTGGCTGGTCGCGATGTTCCCCCCTCCTTGGATGCTCTGATCACCCTCGCAACCCGGATAGACCTCCGCTTTCAGGAACGCTCCAAAGAGATGTCCCGTGAGAAACGCCCAGTAAGGCATCCTGCTTCTTCTCTGAAGTCTACCGCTTCTTTGCCTGCGCTCTCTGGCTCCTCCACTCATGAGCCCATGCAAGTTGACCGGCTGCGGTCATCCGAGCAACGCCGAGCGGAACGACTCACCAAGGGCCTCTGCTTCTACTGCGGAGACGGCACACACTTGGTGCGTGTCTGTCCAGAGAAACCGGGAAACCCCAAAGCCTAGAGTTGGTAGGAGAGGCCACCCTAGGTACCGGCAAGCTCTCAGACCCCGTTACATGGACTGTTCAGGTGACAACAGAGGAGACTCGCTTCACGGCAGAGGCATATCTCGATTCCGGGGCAGGAGGCAACTTCATCCACCAGGCCACGGTAGACCAGTACCAGGTACCTGTCACCCCGCTGAAGACACCCCTTGTGATAGCCTCTGTGGATGGGGAACCCCTTTCTGACACCGTCCTATTTGTCACCAAACCTGTGAAACTGCGTATCGGTGCGCTACACACCGAAGACATTGCCTTCTATGTTCTTCCGCGCATGTCTCATCCGCTTTTGCTGGGATTACCCTGGTTACGGATACATGAACCCACGGTCAGCTGGCGTACTGGAGAAATCATGCGCTGGGGCCCATCTTATCATGAGAACTGCCTCCAGTCAGTCCAGCCCGTCCGTCGTCCTCCGGCCCCGGAATCCCTACCTGGCCTACCGCCCGCCTACTGGTCCTTCGCGGATGTGTTCGACAAAAAGGAGTCGGAGGTCTTACCTCCACATCGACCCTACGACTGTGCCATCGACCTCCTGCCAGGAACCACTCCCCCTCGGGGACGGATATACCCTTTGTCCCCTGCGGAGACACGGGCCATGTCTGACTACATCACCGAGAACCTGGCACAGGGATTTATTCGGAGATCCTCCTCCCCGGCTGGAGCGGGCTTCTTCTTCGTCAAGAAAAAGGAAGGCGACTTACGGCCCTGCATCGACTACCGGGGCCTGAACCAGATCACCGTGAAGGACAAATATCCCTTGCCTCTGATACCTGAACTCTTCGATCGACTCAGAGGGGCCCATATCTTCACCAAATTAGATCTACGTGGAGCCTACAACCTGGTCCGCATTCGCTCCGGGGACGAGTGGAAGACCGCCTTCAACACCCGGGATGGGCACTATGAGTATTGTGTGATGCCCTTTGGACTTTGCAACGCTCCGGCTGTCTTCCAGGAGCTGGTGAACGACGTGTTCAGGGACCTTCTCTACATCTGTGTAGTCGTATACCTGGACGACATCTTAGTCTATTCACCGGATCTCCAGACCCACAGAGAAAACGTGCAACTTGTGTTACAGAGGCTGAGGGAGAACCGCCTATACGCCAAATACGAGAAGTGTGTGTTCGACCAATCGTCTCTTCCCTTTCTGGGCTACGTGATATCTGACACTGGTCTACAGATGGAACCTAAGAAGGTCTCTGCTATCCTCGACTGGCCTCCTCCTTCTGGACTGAAAGCCATTCAACGCTTCCTCGGCTTTGCTAACTACTACCGGCAGTTCATCCCTCACTTCCCGGCTCTAACAGTGCCTCTCTCCGCCTTGACCAAGAAGGGGGCCAACCCAAAGGTCTGGTCACCGGAGACCGATGCTGCCTTCTGCTCCCTGAAGCGGTCCTTTGCCTCCTCTCCCATTCTTCATCGACCAGAGATGAACCGTCAATTCACCCTGGAGGTGGATGCCTCCTCCGCTGGGGCCGGGGCCGTGCTTCTGCAGAAGTCCTCCACCGGGAAGTTGGTCACCTGCGGATTCTTCTCCAAGACCTTCTCGGCGCCTGAACGTAATTACACCATAGGTGATCGAGAGCTCCTGGCCGTCAAAATGGCGTTGGAGGAATGGCGCTATCTCTTAGAGGGAGCAGTTTACCCGGTGATCATTTACACGGATCACAAGAACTTGGAATACCTGCGGTCTGCTCAAAGACTGAACCCACGACAAGCCCGGTGGTCTCTGTTCTTTGCCCGGTTTGACTTTCAGCTCCACTTCCGGTCCGCGGACAAGAATGTGCGGGCGGATGCCCTATCCCGGTCCTTCGTCCCAGTGGAGCAAGAGGAAGAACCTACCCAGCCCATTGTCTGCCCAAGTAAGTTCCTCCCGGTGGCTCCCGTCTCTCTGGCCTCTATCCCCCCCGGGAAGACCTACGTCATGGAGACAGACAGACTCAAGGTCCTCCAATGGGGACATTCCTCGAAAGTGGCCGGACACGCCGGTCAGAAGAAAACCTGGGACGCTATCGTCCGCCACTATTGGTGGCCATCCCTTCGTAAGGATGTCACCGCCTTTGTTTCTGCCTGTTCCTCCTGTGCCCGGAACAAGATGCCTAAGCACCTGCCCTATGGTCGTCTTCTGCCTCTACCGATCCCTTCAGTTCCGTGGCAACACATTGCCATGGACTTCGTCACGGACTTGCCCTTGTCCTCCGGCCATACGGTCATCTGGGTCGTGGTGGATCGATTTTCAAAAATGGCTCATTTCGTTCCTATGGCCGGATTGCCCTCTGCTCAAGAGCTCGCTGACGCCTACATACAGCACATCTTCCGCTTGCACGGCTTTCCTGCACATATCGTGTCCGACAGAGGAACCCAGTTCACATCACGCTTCTGGAGAGCCCTCTGCGAACATCTGGGGGTGTCTCTGGACTTCTCCTCTGCCTACCACCCTCAGTCAAATGGCCAAGTGGAACGCGTCAACCAGATCATGACCTTCTTCCTACGCCACTATGTCAATGTACATCAGGACAACTGGTCTACGCTTCTTCCTTGGGCTGAGTTCTCACATAACCACCGGGTCAGCGAGTACACCTCCAGCTCCCCCTTCCATGTTGTCTATGGTCTCCAGCCTTCCGTGCCGTTGCCTGTATCTCCTGCTTCCGATGTACCTGCTGCAGACATCCTAGCCAGAGACTTCTCCACTATATGGTCCTCTGTTAAGACCTCCCTGGGACACGCTGCTGCACGGATGAAAATGCACGCTGACAAAAGACGCCTTGACCCTCCTCGCTTCTCTCCCGGGGACCTGGTCTGGCTTGCCTCCAAGTACGTCCCACTCAAGATACCGTCGTACAAGCTGGGTCCGCGGTACATCGGTCCCTTCAAGGTCATCAGGAAGATTAATGAGGTGTCCTATAAGCTGCAGCTTCCAACCACTATGCGAATACCCAACTCCTTTCACGTTTCCTTGCTGAAACCTGTGGTCCTTGGTCCTTTCTCCGCTGAGACCGGTATTCATCCTGCACCCATTGCTGAGGATGACATCTATGCGGTAAGAGATATCGTGGCCATGAAGACCGTCAGGGGTAGGCAGTACTTCCTGGTCGACTGGGCGGGTTACGGTCCTGAAGACAGGTCCTGGGAACCTCGGGTGAACGTGGGTACTCCTCTGATTCGTGCCTTCTTGTCCCGGTTGCGGGGAGAGGGGCGTGGGGGGGGTACTGTCACGCTCCCCGGGCCCCGATGCCGTTCCCCACTCACCGCTCCGGCCCCCGGGTCCCCTGCCTCCAGCCACACGTTTTCCTCGGCTCCCGTTCCCGGCGCTCCTCTGCGACCCAGGACACCCTGTCTGTCTCCCCTGCATCCTCGGCACCGCTCCCTGCTCTGGCCTCCAGGACCCGGGCATCGCGCATGCGCATTAGGGCGCGCGCGCGGTCACTGACCTCCTCTTAAAGACCCAGCACTCCTAAACAGGATATTGCATCAGTCAGGGTCAGGTATATTAGGAGCTTCCTGCCTCTAGGGCGTCGCCTGTTCTACGAGTTCTTTAGCTAGGAGTTCAGGTCCCCTTTGCTGTGCCTCGTTCTCACTTTATGTCTTCCACAGAACAAGTTCTACCAAGCAAACCTGGTCCTGACCATAACCTGTCCGAGTGGTCCTACAGGGACTGTCAGTTGAGACGCCACCATCTTCTGCAGTCTGAACCTGCCTTCTACCCTCGGCTTCACCTGGTGACCTCAGCCTCCTCTACCGGTTGGACTCTGCTCACGTCTGACGTCTCTACCTGCCACCGGTACCCGGGCACCGTCATCACACCTGGCACCAGGAACTCTTTGTCCCCAGGGACTTCCTCATTCCAGCTTCCGGAAAGGACTCTGACCTTATCCCGCTTAGTGCTCCGGCAACCGTGCACCTAGGCCCTCTGGTGGGGTGACCGGACAGTCCCTGTATAGGGGTTAGCTCTGTGTTGCTTCACTGGGGCAGTCCGGTGCACGGCCCAGAGGATCCACCACCCGGGCGTAACAGATGGAACCTCCACCAAATTTTACTATGGGTAGCAAGGGCTTTTCTTGGAATGCCGTGGATTTTGCCTCCATGCATAACACCTTTTTGTATGACCAAACAACTCAATCTTTGTTTCATCAGTCCACAGGACCTTCTTCCAAAATGTAACTGGCTTGTCCAAATGTGCTTTTGCATACCTCAGGCGACTCTGTGTGTGGCGTGCTTGCAGAAACGGCTTCTTTCGCATCACTCTCCCATACAGCTTCTCCTTGTGCAACATGTGCTGTATTGTTGACCGATGCACATTGATACCATCTGCAGCAAGATGATGCTGCAGGTCTTTGGAGGTGGTCTGTGGATTGTCCTTGACTGTTGTCACCATTCTTCTTCTCTGCCTTTCTGATATTTTTCTTGGCCTGCCACTTCTGGGCTTAACAAGAACTGTACCTGTGTTCTTCCATTTCCTTACTATGTTCCTCACAGTGGAAACTGACAGTTTAAATCTCTGAGACAACTTTTTGTACCTTCCCCTGAACAACTATGTTGAACAATCTTTGTTTTCAGATCATTTGAGAGTTGTTTTGAGGAGCCCATGATGCCACTCTTCATAGGAGATTCAAATAGGAGAACAACTTGCAAGTGGCCACCTTATATACCTTTTCTCTTGATTGGATACACCTGCCTATGAAGTTCAAAGCTCAATGAGGTTACAAAACCAATTTAGTGTTTTAGTAAGTCAGTAAAAAGTAGTTAGGAGTGTTCAAATCAAGAAATTGATAAGGGTGCCCATACTTTTGCACCGGTCACATTTTGTTTAAATGTGGATTGCACATTTTCTGTTAGTACAATAAGCCTCATTTCAATCCAGAAATATTACTCAGTCCATCAGTTATTAGATATATGAAACTGAAATAGCTGCTGCAAAAACCCAAATTGTTATAAAGAAAAAAGGTTAACATTAATAGGGGTGCCCAAACTTTTTCATATGACTGTATATATTACTATATTGCTGTCACACCTGTCACAATTTTTTAACCGGAGTGTTTGTTTTTATTACCACCTTCTATTCAATAAAATATATTTACTTTTTGCACTTTATACTCCTGTTTTCTCCTGTTATTTTTGACGTGTTTTGGAGTAGTGGCTACACAATAGGTTCCTTTAATTTAAATGAAAACCATTTGTGTTTACCCTATAAATAGCTATTTTGGGTATTTGAATCTTAACTTTGTAATAGTAGCTGAAAAGTGTAAAAGTGTTGTTGTCTTTTATTTTATTTTACCGTATGTAGATATAAGCAATCAAAGTATTGGCACATAATGAGTTAACTTTTTAAAGTCCAAGTGGATGTTATTTGTTAGTTTTTTTTTACTAGGGGCGTCTGCACCTTCTGCCTTTATCAGTTGCCCAAACATAAGCAGGCAGCAACATCATAGAGAAGGAACACACCACATTGTGTGAGATGTAAAAGGCTGATGTCCTGGTCTCTCATCCTACATGATTAGACCATGCTCGATATACAGTCCTTGACAGAAGTTCTGTCGCTTATCCATGTTATTTAAATAAAAGCTTATAACCTGACTTTAAATTCATCCATTGGTTTTATAAATTACTCTTTTGAAAGCTGAAAACCTCCCAAATTTGGTCTAGGTTATGAAAATAAAGTTGTTGCAAAACTGAAATATTGATCATTTAATGAACACAGAAAGGTCAGATTTTGGCAAGAGAAAAGTTTTGTCGCCCACAGAAAGTAATGTGAAATTCACACAAATAATTAATTTCTAATACAAAGATATGTTGCATAACATGGGTGAACGAAGTTGTGGTGCTATAAGAGCCATATTTAATATTTTGTGTGACTTCCATGAGATTGAAGGACTGCATCCATGAGGTTCAACAATGATTCATACAATTTATTGATGAAGTCATCAGGAATAGCAAAGAATGCATCTTACATGCCTCCCAAAGTTCATCTAGATTCTTTGGTTTTGTCTTCCAAGCTTCCTCTTTCATCCTACCTCAAACATGCTCAATGATGTTCATGTCTGGTGACTGGGCTGGCCAGTCCTTGAGCACCTTGATCTCCTTTGCTAGGAAGTACTTAGTTGTAGAGATGGATGTATGAGATGGAGCACCATCCTGCTGCAGAATATGACCTCATTTATGATTGGGAATGTAAGAGGTAGCTAATACTTCTTGATATTTTAGGCTATTGATATTAACTTCCACCTTTCAAATGTGTGGCACAACCCCAAACTGAATGTAACCCCAGACCATGATCTTTCGACCACCAAACTTAAATGTTTTCTGGAGCCATACGGGATCTAGTAGGTCTCCTGCAGTATTTGTGGCAGCTGTGGTGTAATTCAACTGAAGATTCATCAGAGAAATCCACCTTCTGCCACTTTCCCAGCGTCCATCTGTTTAGCAACCTGTGGGACTTGGCAAATGCCACACGGTTTTTTAATTGCCTTTTGTTTAGTGCTGGCTTCTGGGCACTGATTCGACCATGATGGCCATTTCGAGATTGAAACCTACAAACTGTTCTAGTTTACACAGGGACTTGAGGTGACCAGGCCTGTTGGAGCTCTGCTGCAGTGGAAGAGGGGCTGGCTTTGGATTTTCTAACCAACAAACGTTCCTCCTGAGCAGTTGTCTTGCGTGGTCTGCCGGACCTGGGCTTGTCAAAAACATCTCCAGTCTCTTCAAATCTTTTTATAATTCTTTGTCCTTGAAGCTGAGACACATTAAAGGTGCAGCCACCTCTGCAGTGGATCTGGTCTTCAGCCTCTTGATAATCAAGGGTTTGGTCACAGGGTGGATTTTTGGCATATTGTCAGAGGTTAAGTTGCAGTTCAAGTGAAGGTCTGGGGTGCTGGGTTTCTTTTTATACACACCCACTAATTAACCGATCATTTACTGAGCACAGGTGAGGATGTAAACTAGGATTGGGTGCATTATATGACAAGGCGACAAAACATTTGTCTTGCCAAAATCTGACCTTTCTGTGTTCATTAAATGATCAATATTTCAGCTTTGCAGCAACTTTATTTTCAGAACCTAAACCAAATTTGGGAGGGTTTCAGCTTTCAAAAGAGTAATTTATAAAACCAATGGATGAATTTAAATTCAGGTTATAAGCTTTTATTTACATAACATGGATAAGCGACAGAACTTCTGTCAGGGAATGTAGAGCACAAGGACTTCCACATTTCAGATAAAGTCGGTATAGCTGTGTTAGAATGCAGACCGTTCTATCACCTCTCTTCCTCTTGTAATACTGTCATCTTAGCTGTATTGCACCTCCCCCATCACCGCCTGTCAAGAGTTGACCGCTTAAAGGGGTTATCCTCTACTTGCGGAATTCTGTTTCAATGTCTATGTTTTTTCCAGTAAATTAATAATTATAATAATATTTATTTACTTACAGTTAGGTCCAGAAATATTTGGACAGTGACACAATTTTCGCGAGTTGGGCTCTGCATGCCACCACATTGGATTTGAAATGAAATCTCTACAACAGAATTCAAGTGCAGATTGTAACGTTTAATTTGAAGGTTTGAACAAAAATATCTGATAGAAATTGTAGGAATTGTCACATTTCTTTACAAACACTCCACATTTTAGGAGGTCAAAAGTAATTGGACAAATAAACCAAACCCAAACAAAATATTTTTATTTTCAATATTTTGTTGCGAATCCTTTGGAGGCAATCACTGCCTTAAGTCTGGAACCCATGGACATCACCAAACGCTGGGTTTCCTCCTTCTTAATGCTTTGCCAGGCCTTTACAGCCGCAGCCTTCAGGTCTTGCTTGTTTGTGGGTCTTTCCGTCTTAAGTCTGGATTTGAGCAAGTAAAATGCATGCTCAATTGGGTTAAGATCTGGTGATTGACTTGGCCATTGCAGAATGTTCCACTTTTTTGCACTCATGAACTCCTGGGTAGCTTTGGCTGTATGCTTGGGGTCATTGTCCATCTGTACTATGAAGCGCCGTCCGATCAACTTTGCGGCATTTGGCTGAATCTGGGCTGAAAGTATATCCCGGTACACTTCAGAATTCATCCGGCTACTCTTGTCTGCTGTTATGTCATCAATAAACACAAGTGACCCAGTGCCATTGAAAGCCATGCATGCCCATGCCATCACGTTGCCTCCACCATGTTTTACAGAGGATGTGGTGTGCCTTGGATCATGTGCCGTTCCCTTTCTTCTCCAAACTTTTTTCTTCCCATCATTCTGGTGCAGGTTGATCTTGGTCTCATCTGTCCATAGAATACTTTTCCAGAACTGAGCTGGCTTCATGAGGTGTTTTTCAGCAAATGTAACTCTGGCCTGTCTATTTTTGGAATTGATGAATGGTTTGCATCTAGATGTGAACCCTTTGTATTTACTTTCATGGAGTCTTCTCTTTACTGTTGACTTAGAGACAGATACACCTACTTCACTGAGAGTGTTCTGGACTTCAGTTGATGTTGTGAACGGGTTCTTCTTCACCAAAGAAAGTATGCGGCGATCATCCACCACTGTTGTCATCCGTGGACGCCCAGGCCTTTTTGAGTTCCCAAGCTCACCAGTCAATTCCTTTTTTCTCAGAATGTACCCGACTGTTGATTTTGCTACTCCAAGCATGTCTGCTATCTCTCTGATGGATTTTTTCTTTTTTTTCAGCCTCAGGATGTTCTGCTTCACCTCAATTGAGAGTTCCTTAGACCGCATGTTGTCTGGTCACAGCAACAGCTTCCAAATGCAAAACCACACACCTGTAATCAACCCCAGACCTTTTAACTACTTCATTGATTACAGGTTAACGAGGGAGACGCCTTCAGAGTTAATTGCAGCCCTTAGAGTCCCTTGTCCAATTACTTTTGGTCCCTTGAAAAAGAGGAGGCTATGCATTACAGAGCTATGATTCCTAAACCCTTTCTTCGATTTGGATGTGAAAACTCTCATATTGCAGCTGGGAGTGTGCACTTTCAGCCCATATTATATATATAATTGTATTTCTGAACATGTTTTTGTAAACAGCTAAAATAACAAAACTTGTGTCACTGTCCAAATATTTCTGGCCCTGACTGTATCTCCATTAACTCCACAGCGTTTTACATACATTGGCAACACTGTCCCCATTGGGGCTCACAATCTAAATTCCCTATTAGTATGTCTTTGGATTGTGAGAGGAAATCAGAGAACCCAGAGAAAACCCATACAAACACGGGGAGAACATACAAACGATTTGCAGTTGTTGTCCTTGGTGGAATTTTAACTCAGGACCCCAGCGCTGCAAGGCTGCAGTGCTAACCACTAAGCCAATAAAAGCTATTTTCACCTCGGCATTGTCTCTCCTGGGGATTGTGGGACATCATTATGTCACGTGATACCTGCGGCCAATCAGAGCTGGCTTCACTCTTCTCTCCTTTGGATGTAATCAGACATTCGGATAATATAATAATATTAATTCATAATAATGTCACACAATCCCCAGGAGAGGCAGTGCCTACACTGCTGGAATGGTTCCAGCACTGGAGGGAAGTATAGGTGTTATTATTTTAGTGGTAGAAAACATATGGATTAAAAAGGGGTTGTCCAAGTAGTGGAAAACCCCTTTAACTTGTGAGCTCAGGATGAGCAATGTGATAGATCCCAACCAGATAAGCTGATGATATACTAAACCATTAAATTAATTGTTGTACCTATTGACCCTGAATGGAATATAAATTATCTCTGCTACATAGAAATATATGTGTGTTAGTCTGTTTTATGTCTGATATTCTGTACATGAACCAGGAGGCTCAGGATGCACAATGCTACTGTATGCATTCCAATCAATAGGAAAATATATTAAATATTAATTTGTATTGACGAATAGCAAAACATGTTTGTCACCCTCTACTATACTTCTGGCATTCAGTTCATGAACCAGGAAGTTCAGCCTGAGCGATGCCATAGATCCCAGCCAGATAAGCGGATGATACACTAAAAGAGGAAATTCATTGTTGAACCCGTAGACCATGAATAGAACATAAATGTATCCTGATACATAGCAATACATGTGCATCAGTTTTCTTCTTGTCATCTCTACATGCACCAAAAAGTTCAGGATGAACATTGCTATACATGACATCTAATTAAATAACAATACAATATACCAACTGAAAAATAAATTTATATTTTTGCGTGTATACAGCAGCATTGTGCATCCTGAGCTACCTGGTTCATGTACAAAATGGTAGAAATCAAATAGACTAAAGCCTGCTTTACACGCAGCGATATCGCTAGCGAGCGTACCCGCCCCCGTCGGTTGTGCGTCACGGGCAAATTGCTGCCCGTGGCGCACAACATCGCTTACACCCGTCACACATACTTACCTGCCTAGCGACGTTGCTGTGGCCGGCGAACCGCCTCCTTTTTAAGGGGGCGGTTCGTTCGGCGTCACAGTGACGTCACAAGGCAGCTGTCCAATAGAAGCGGAGGGGCGCACACCTCCTTCCTTCCTCATTGCGTGCGGTCGCAGGTACGGTGATGTTCCTCGTTCCTGCGGTGTCACACGTAGCGATGTGTGTTGCCGCAGGAACGACGAACAACCTGCATCCTGCAACAGCAACGATATTTGGTATAGGAACGACCGGTCAACGATCAACGATATGGTGAGTATTTTTGATCGTTACCGGTCGTTCCTGCGATGTCACACGCAACGACGTTGCTAACGAGGCCGGATGTGCGTCACGAATTCCGTGACCCCAACGACATCTCATTAGCGATGTCGTTGCGTGTAAAGCCCGCTTAACACATGTATTGCTATGTATCAGGGTACATTTATATTCTATTCAGGGTCTATGGGTACGTACACTTGTGATTTCATTGTATAGTGCATCATCTTATCTGGTTGGGATCTATGGAATTGTTCATCCAAAGCTTATAAGTTGAGCTTTCACCTCTGGACAGGCAGTGAGGGGGGAGGGGCAGTACAGCAGAGCTGACAGTGTTATGTGAAGAGCAGAGCTGATAGAAGTTTTTGTAATGTGACAAAGCTAAACTAGGTTGTACTGCCTCTTAACCCACAGAGCCCTTATCTGAAAGGTGTGGTCCAGCTACTGTATGTACCCGGTATTGTCTAATCATGCAGGAGGTGAGACCAGGAGATCAGCCCCGTATCCTTACATCTCACACACACTGAGTAATGATGTGTAATTTGAGTGATTTGTTTTAAATTGTAATTTTGTAAATTACAATTGTAAATTACAATTACAAGTGCTTTAAATGTGTTTTGAGGGGAAACAATTCCCTCCTTCCTCAAAAATCGAATAAATGCAAACCGTCCAAACTTCTAGTTACAAACCATTACTTGCAATCATGGACCGGAAATAATATCACATTGACTTTTGCACTTTGGGTGGGATTCGTCAATAACATAAAATGAATTTACATTATCTAAAGGCATCCAAGGATATTTACCTGGAGGGGCCACAGACTCGGTATTTTTGTTATGTCATTGATAATATTAAATGTAATGTCCAAAAAAAAGTGCTGTTCGCTCCGAAAATGTATGTTCCTCAAACAGGAAGAGCTGTGCAGGAAAGACTGGAAGTGTATTGTGGTCATAAACCGAGTTGTAGTAAAAGTATTTAATAAATAGGTAACAAAAAACTATTAAAAATGCCAAAAAGGTACATTATCTATATTTCATGAGGAAAGGAAAAAAAATAAATATCTGTACAGTCCTGGCCAAACGTTCTGAGACAGAAGCAAATTTTTGTTTTCGACTTTTGTGGTTTCAGTGTTCTTATCTTCGGTCTTTTAGCCGGATGTTTTTATGGTTACCGAAGTATCAACTTGTCATACGTTTTTACACTTTGCAAATATACGGACTTTCTGGAAAGCCTCAATGTTTAAAGAGTTGTCCCTTATTACTCCGTCCTTCTCCCTGGTCAGATCCTGATTGATGATGACCTATTCTTCTCTCATCAATGTTCAGAGTTATCACAATTTCTTTTGTTCCCCCACTTTTTGAAAAAATAAACAATGGTTTTCAATGGCATTGAGATCTGGGGAGTTTTCTGGCCTTGGACCCAAAATGTCACAGAGCCACTTAGTTGTCACTTTTTCCTTGTGACGTGGTCTCCATCATGCTGGAAAAAGCATTCTAGATAACAACTTTGCTCCTGGATGGTTTGGAGAAGATGCCCTTCTTCATTCATGGCAGTTTTCTTAGGCAGAATTGTGAGTGAGCCTTCTCCATAGATGAGAAGCCTCCACTCATGAACCCAGCAGGCAAGTGGTCATCATCTGTACATCCAGTGAGGCAAAGGCTTTTGGAGGCTGCCTGGCATTAAGAAGAGAAGCAAAGAAGCTGCTACTCTCCAAGAAAAACATCAAAATAAGACTGACTGTCATGGAGGTGTCACGACTGGCTGACAATGCAGTGGCAGTGAGTTCTAGAATATCTCAGAGCACGTGTTGTTATCTATCAGTTCCCTGTTTCTGCAGCTGCGGACTCGATGACCCTTGGAAATGATCAGTTTTTCTCTCAGTTGCCAGCCTCTCACCTCCTTTATAAACCTCACCCTGGGGTGGTTTGGGTGCGGTTCATAGTTTGTTCCTTGCTGAATTCTGGAAAGGTCATCTTCTGTTGCTCCAGACGTCTGTGGCTGCTGCAGCTCAGATAAGTGTTGTCTTTGCTATCTATCAGGGCTCTGGTGATTGCCATCATGTTTTCTCTGTTTTGTTCCCTTTTGTCTTCCTGTAGTGATAGGGATGTTGACAAAGAGCTCATCCTTACTTAGGGCCCATTTGCCAGGGTAAGGCTACTTTCACACCTCCGGTTTTTGCTCTGCGGCACAATACGGCGTTCTGCAGAAAAACCGCAACCGTTTTTTTTTTTACGCCGGTTGCGGATTTTTTTGCATAGACTTACATTAGTGCCGTATTGTGCCGCAGGGGCTTGCGTTCGGTCCGGTTTTTGCCGCATGCGGCAGATTTAGCTGATGCCGCGGCCGGATAGAACGTTCCCTGCAACGTTTTTTGCTCCGGCAAAAAAAAACGCATCGCGCCGCATCTGGCCGCTGCGGCGCATTTTGCAATGCATGCCTATGGACGCCGGATGCGGAAAAAAACGCATCCGGCCGCCGCATGCATTTTTTTACACTGCGCATGCTCAGTAGCGTGCCGCAACCAGAGAAAAACGGACCGGCCGCATGTAAAAACGTATGCAAAGGATGCGGTGTTTTCGCCGCATCCGTTGCATAGGTTTCACAGCCGGATTGAGCCGCACGGCTCAAACCGGATGTGTGAAAGTAGCCTAAGAGAGGGCCCTAGGTATCCTGCCTCGTCAACAGGTGTGGAACCTGTATAGGGTCGGTGAGGGTGAGCTGATGGTCGTTGTCAGGGGACACCACTTTCCCCATTTCCCTAGTTATAAGGCATTCCTTCCCCCTTCTTGTGTGTTGTCCTATACGGCAGGTATGGTCTTTTTTTCTCTGCTGTGACAGTGACTTTCTGCAATAAGTAGAGAGATTGGACTGCAGGGGATGGGGGTGAAGTTATTTTCTCTGATGAAGCCCCCTTTAGACTGTTTTGGACATCTAGATGAACGATTGTCCAGAGAAGAAGAGGTGAAGACTGAGTTGAGTCCTGTGTCTGCGAACAGTATAGCCTCCTGAGATCATTCATGTTTGAAGGCCTCTCATTCATGGAGAGCGCCCACTCACAATTTTGTCTAATAACACTGGCATGACTGAAAGGGATCTACACACACTCCAAGAGCCTCTTCTCCCATATTCATGGAGCGACGATGCTTTTTCCAGCATGATGGAGATCAACTCAGAAGGTAAAAGTGATAACTAAGTGGCTCTTGGAACAAAACATTGAAACTTTGGGTCCACCATGGTCAAGAAACTCTCCAGATCTGAGCTCCATTGAGAACCTGAGGTAAATAATCAAAAAGCAGATGGAGAAACAGAAACTCAGAAATTAGGATAAACTCCAAGAACTGAGACAAGAATCACATTAGTCAGGATTTGGCCCAAAGGATGATGTCCAGCTGTCGGGGCGAAGGGCAGAAGTCCAGAGAAATCAGGGTCCGCCCTGGAAATATTGAGCCCTTCCATAAACTTGAATGTATTTGGCAATAAAAGTGTAAAAACTTATGTAACTTCAGTAACCACTGAAACATCCGACTAAGAGAGCGAAAAGCATCGAAGAGAACTCTTGTATCTGTCTCAGGACTTTTGGTCACGTCTATAGATACATCAAGGGAAAGTAAAAAATAAAGATAATAAATTAATAATTGTGTTCTAAATATTTATTTATGTCCCCTGGAGATCAGGAGTGACACCTGAAACCCCCAAACTTCTCTTTTTGGATTAAAGTTGTAGCGCCCCTGAGACACTCAGGCCACTACAGGGAACTGCATCCTTTTGTTTATTTTACACACTAAGGTATGTGTAGCGCCTTAGTGTGTAATTTTCAGTTATTTATTTTTTTAAAAAGTTTAAAATAAGAAATAAATTTCGTCCATCTTCACAATTGTGTCCCACTTGTTGTTGATTTTTCACCAGAACATTAACATTTTTATCTTTATGTTTGAAGCCTGAAATGTGGGAAAAGGTTGAAAAAATCAATGGGGTCGAATACGTTCGCAAGGCACTGTACGTAACCTGCTCTGTGATTGGTCGCTCTGGTCGTTTTCTCTACCGTGATACTTCATCAGGAGAGGCCCCTGTTAATGAAGTGCAGATCTGGGGGACTAAGAACTAAATACAGAGCTCACAATTAACCCTTCTGCTGCCTGTTGGTCCTTAAAATTAAAAAAAACAATCCTTTAAAAAAATATGTAAAAATAACCAGATAAACAATTTCACTAGGGATGAATCCACCAAAGTACGATTTCTCCAAGCACAACTACATAATGAAAAAGGTCATTTCATTCTATTTGGACATTTTTTCTCCATTTCTTTGTACATTATACGGCGAGTGAATGGTGTCACTCAAAAGAACAAGATCTCACGAAAAAAAATAAATCTAATAAATCTATGCTGCTGGAAAAAAAAAATAACAAAAGTGATGGCTCTTGGAAGAGGGCGAAACACCCTTCCCCCCCCCCCCCCCCCGAAAACACTAAAGAATGAAAAAAAATGCAGGAATTGGTTAAAAGCAATCCAAATAATGATCTTTACCCAACTTATTCATCGCCAGAAAAACAAAATAATATTGTGAAAATATGAAATTTACTGTTTATTTCCAATTCCCTGACCCCAAAAAATAAATAGAATAAAAATTAAATGTAATCAATTCATCCAAAATGTTAATAGAAAATCCAACGCGTCCACATAAGGCGACGAGGATGGAAATGTCGCCCTCTGCTGGTGGAAGTCTTGTATTACAGCAGCACAATAGTAATAATAATAATAATAATGTGTCCACTAGGTGGCAGTGGTGATGCAATTATTAAAATTAGACCTTTAATTTAGGGGATTTAATTAGACCATTTTGGAGATCATATGAATTAGTTTTTTTTCTTGTTGCTGACAATTAATATGCGGGATAAATACCGCAGGGTTTTTTTTAATTTCTGTATGTGCCGCCCCAGCAGTGGATCGAACTGCTCGGATCCGGTCCGGGGGTGGTGATTACTCGTGGCTCGAGGGTCTGCGGACCCGGGGGCTTAGGGGCCACACTCTAAAGTAAAAAGGGGGATATTTACAGGGGAGTTATAGTTTGTGATGCCACCCGTGGTGTATGGTAATTGGGAGTACCGCCGCGCCGTTGGGAGTACCAGGGTGATGGAGTGGGACAGCAAGGTGTCGTTGCCCTCCACGGGTAGGGGTGGTAGGCCCTGGGACTCTGAATGGTGCTATAGGGTGCCATGAAGGGGAAATCACTCAGGTACTCACTCAGCCAATAAGCAGACGCTGACAACCGGGTAAACCAAGTCTCTGGGTGCCGCTGCCGCTGAGGGGAGCTTGTCCAGGTCCTGTCCCCTGCAGTACTGCCTGGTGATCCGTGACCTGCCTCCTGGCACAAAGTGTAAATTCACCGTAGTGTCACGGTAGTCTGGAAATTGCCGGGCCCCGCTCCCCACTGTGGCTAAGTGTGGGAGCCTGCTCTCAGGGCTCACGCTTGGGATTTTTGTAGGCCACTTGTATGGAAGGCCCTCTCCCCCTTGTTGCGCTAGTGCCCCGATTCTGGAGCGAGTGGGAACAGTCCATAAAGGCTCTGTTCTCCGCAGGCTAATTGCCAGGTTGCCTGAAGCTTCTCCCCAACCTAGGGTCCGTGTACCCCGTTGTGCCTTCGGTCCCGGACCGGTGATAGGACCAGACTGCTGACCATCCTCTTTGACAAGTCCCAGGCACCTTGCCTCAATCCCCTGCGACCTGGGGGTCCGACTCCTCTAGGTCCAGACCACCGTCTGCAACCTAGACAGCTTCTCCTTGGAGCCACCACTCTAAAACCTCCTCCACCTTACTACTCCTCAACAACTACTCAACACTCCTCACCTCCCCTTCCTGACCCCTAGGTGGGCGACCCTATTCCGCTCAAGCCGCCCACTGGTGTGCCTGGTGGGTGTGTTGCAGGGTGTATCTAGGATTTGATTTGCTGGTGGAGGCAGCACTGTAAGAGGGGGACCTAGAACCATGAGGGATTTGGATACTGCACTTAAGAGAGAGCGCGTGCAGCACCCTGTGATGGCCTGATAGTCCAGGGGCGTCACATGTACATCTGTGACAGCTGTAATTTGCAGGTTTTTGTCGCGGGCTCAGGAGCTGAGCTTGCCCCATACATGACGGGTTCTGATGGTCACATGTTCATGTCCCTTCTGGGGGGCAGGGGGGACCAAACAAAGAAAAAAGCTAAGAATTGGACTCTGGAGGAGACGTGTTCTGTGCAGTGATGGCTCACACTTTTATATCTGCATCTGATGGAGTCGTCTGGGTTTGGAGATGGAGGATGTTAACCCCTGACTGTACTGTGCCTGCTGTACAGATGGCGGAGGGCGACGCTCCGGGCTGTTATCAGAGGTGGCTGCGGCCTCTAAGATCCAGTGGAGGGAAATATGAATGCTTCAACCAAAGACATTGTGGACAATTGCATCTCTGTGGGGACAGTTTGGAGAAGACCCTTTTCTGCTCCCTATGACTGTGCCCGATGCACAATGTACGTACAGACATGGAGGGGCAAATCATGACGGATGCACAGAGCCCGGACCTCAGCCTCATCCATCACCTATAATGGAGACTGTGAGCTCGGCCTCCCCCTAACATCAGGGTCACCTCACAAATGTATGTGTACCGCCCCGCACTCGGCTGCAGCCAAAAGATGGCGGATTCTCAAAATTTCGCAACGGATCACCGCTGACTTCCACTTCAAGGCGCACTTCACTGGGTAAGTGAATGGAGTCAATCCTGTTCGTGACGCCAGAAGAGTCGAAGTGTACCGCTCCACGCTCGGCTGCAGCCGAGCCGCTCGGATCCGGGTTCATTTGGTGGGTGACTGGAGCGCCTCCGGACCCGGGGGTCACATCGCTCTGCAAGGAGTTGCTGACGATCTCGATGGGGGTGGTTAGGTAGGTGTACGGCCGGAGCCGTGTTTGAGTTTGTGATGCCACCCACGGGATGTGGTGAAGGTGTAGACACCACCGCTGCAGTTACGGGGGCTCCCGGGGGAGATGGTCATGCAGCAAGATGTTAAGCCCTCCATGAGCAGGGATGGTGGCCCCGGGACCCGCTTGGGGAGCGTAGTGGTTGGTCGGTGCAGGGCGGTGCGCGGCTGGATGGCACTGTTGTACTCACGATTATTGACACACACAAGTCTTTGGTAAACAAAGTTGATGGTGGTCGGTGCCCGCAGCCGGCTGCGTCTTGTCCCCCACCCGGGTTGGTGGTCTTGGACTTTCTCCTGCACCTCGTTATGTTTGTGTAGACTCCTGTGCCTCAGCAACGGGAGTCCGCTCCCCGGCTGTGTATGTGTCGGTGGAGTCCGTTTCCCCGCAGGCGCTGGCCCGTGGGATCTCTATGCCTGTGCGGTGGCTTTCTATCCCCCTCGGTGGGCTGTTGTCTTCTGTCAGGACTTGGGTGGGAAAGGACCTAAGGTCCAGACCGCAATCAGTAAATTTGACGTGGTCCAGTGGCTTCTGGACCTCGTTCTGGGTCTGAGTACCCCCATGGTGCTCCGGTGTCCAGTCAGTTCCCCAGTTCGGTACCAGCGGGCCACTACCCTGTCCCAGTCCCTTATGGTTCCACGTGGCCGTCTTCCCAGCTCCTGCAGGATAAGGCCACCGCCTGCCTCCTAGCCAAGGTGTGCGGGATGCAACCCTCACACCTGTCAGTTTTTCTCACTGCAGACCTGTCACCACAGGCCTACTGCACTCTACTCCTCTCAACTCACTACTCTGACTCCCTGACTGACTGACTGTTTCTTCTGCCTCAGGCCCTCTGACTCTGCCCCCTGGTGTGTCCATTAAGCTCAGAGGGAGGTGACTAGGTTTTAATGTGTTGGCTGCTGTTACCTTTTTAGGGGGACGGTGTTATGCGGGGCTTATCTGTGACTACCTGGCTAGTCCAGGGCGTCACACTCCCCCTTGGTTAATCACAGACCGTCCGCGGGCTGTCCGACCACCACCGTTTATTTTAACTGAAAAAGATAAAAAAGGGAAAAACATATACAATTTTAATAACATTATTTACATTTTTCAAGCATATGTGAGGTTTCTTCCCTTGCGGGAGGCATGTTGCTTAAACGTTGCAACATTTTTATTGTAACTGGAAACGGGACGGGACCGGGTCCATACAGTCACCCACCCAAACAAACCTGCCCCTTGATGCTGCCTCTAGGAAACAGGCAGCACCCCTTTGCCCCAGTCCAGGAAACAGGAACGGGTCCGGGTATTGCCCACTCGGGCCGGGTACAAAGTTCCATACCCGGCAGTCTCTCAGTGGCCCCATATCCAGGGGACCCCTGACCCGGAGGATTGTCACCGGTTGCATTGGTGACAGGGCCTCGGCCATCACATTCACGCAGGCCCTTCCTCCAGCCTGCCTCTCCGGAGGCTGTGGGACCAGAAAGGGTGGTCCAGGACTTATTTACAAACCCAATAGTTTTTGGGTGGCCTGCAAGTTCTCGGCCTTGTTCATGGGTTAAGCGGGGAAATCAACAAAGTCCCAATGGGGACGGGCAGTATGGTCCCAACGGGGACTTCAACATGGTAGCCGGGATCCGCTACCTTTAACACCGGTGCTCTTCATATTCTTCCTCCAGCACCACATCAGGACTGTATGGCGGGGGAGGGGACTAAGTGTGCCTCCGGGCACTGCGGCTCACCCTTCTCTTGACACTGAGGGCGAACCAGCCCCTCTCCCCGCAATGCCGGTGTAGGTGACGAGCTTGCCGGGCTCCAGGTCACGATCCGGGTGACCCAATGGGAGGTGAGGGTTGACGTCCTGCCGGGAAACAAAGATTTCATCCTCCAGGCCCGGTTCAAACATAAACCCCCATCCACGCCGGGGGTCGAACTGCCGGGCCTGGCCTTCTTAAGTCGGGCCCCGTGCTCGGTAGGTGGCACTCCGGAGATTCTCCTTCTCCCGGATGGTACGGGCCAGCACCTCGGCCTTCTGTTTTTCCCATGTCGCTATTTCCCGGCCCAGCTGGTTCTGCTGCCGCTCCAAATACGGGGCGTCTGCCTGCTCTGGGTCTTTCTGCGCGGGGGTCGGGCCCAGCCGGATCTCCCTCGTGCCGGCTACGACCGACACCCTCTGTGGGGAACCCTGCTGTGTCGCGGCCGGCTCTGCTGCTTGGCAGCGGCAACCCCGCGAGATCTCAGCTGAGGCCTGGGACCTGGGAGTGGCCAGCGTTACCTCCTGGGCCTTCTTCTGGTCAGTATCCACCACCTTCCTGGTCGGACGGACTGTCGGTGCCTGGGCCTCTTGGGGCGCGGTCTCCTTCGGGACAGGCGGGTCCACTCCGGGAACAAGCAACTTCCACGGGAGCGGGATAGGCTTCGGCCTAGTGACTGGCCGTCCGCGGGCTGCTTCCACTAGCGGCTCCTCACGGGTACATTGAACAGGCTCCGCTGAAGGTGTCGGGGGCAGCGGGCTAAGCGGGGAAGCGGCGGCAGCCGGTACGGGTGGTGAGGGAAGCAACATGGAGGGCAGGGGCAGACCGGGTCCCTCAGCCGCGTCGGCCGGTCCCTGGGGGACATAAGGGCGTGGTTCGCTCTCCTGCTCCTCCAAAATTGCCTCCAATTCACGTACCCGCACGGCCGCAGCAATCTCCTCCATCTCGGCCGCCCACCGGTCCATCAGGAACCGCACCTGGGTCTGCAGCCGATGACACATTAGCGCCGTCCGGACTTCCACCCACGCCACTGTTCCAGGCGCGAGCTCCGGGGCTGCGGGCTTGCGGGACGGGTCAGCCATGCGGTTTGCTCAGGGTCCAGGAACCAGAGGTGTAGCAGGGTCCTGGAGTCCCTGCCCTTTATCAACTCGGTCACATAGCGTGGCAGCTTCACCCGCCCCCCTTGGTCTTTTCGCGGCCTTCCCTTTTTCTGCTAGGCAGCTTCGCTTTGCGACCGCTCACTTTCTCTGCAAGGCCGCGTTCTCTTGGGGCGGGGCTTCCGCTTTCACGCCCTTTCTGCGGGGAAGAAGAGTCTGGCGGGATTCTCCAAATTTCGCAACGGATCACCGCTGACTTCCGCTTCAAGGCGCACTTCACTGGGTAAGTGAATGGAGTCAATCCTGTTCATGACGCCAGAAGAGTCGAAGTGTACCGCTCCACGCTCGGCTGCAGCCGAGCCGCTCGGATCCGGGTTCATTTGGTGGGTGGCTCGAGCGCCTCCGGACCCGGGGGTCATGTCACTCTGCAAGGGGTTGCTGGCGATCTCGATGGGAGTGGTTAGGTAGGTGTATGGCCGGAGCCATGTTTGAGTTCGTGACGCCACCCTCGGGACGTGGTGAAGGTGTAGACACCACCGCTGCAGTTACGGGGGCACCCGGGGGAGATGGTCGTGCAGCAAGATGTTAACCCCTTCGTAGGCAGGGATGGTGGCCCCGGGACCCGCTTAGGATAGTGGTTGGGCGGTGCAGGGTGGTGCGAGGCTGGATGGCACTGTTGTACTTACGATTATTGACACACACAAGTCTCTGGTAAACAAAGTTGATGGTGGTTGGTGCCCGCAGCTGGCTGCGTCTTGTCCCCCACCCGGGTTGGTGGTCTTGGCCTTTCTCCTGCACCTCGTTATGTTTGTGTAGACTTCTGTGCCTCAGCAACAGGAGTCCGCTCCCCGGCTGTGTATGTGTCGGTGGAGTCCGTTTGCCCGCAGGCGCTGGCCCGTGGGATCTCTCTGCCTGTGCGGTGGCTTTCTATCCCCTTCGGTGGGCTGTTGTCTTCTGTCGGGACTTGGGATGGGAAAGGACCTAAGGTCCAGACCTCAATCTTTAAATTCGACATGGTCCAGTGGCTTCTGGGCCTCATTCTGGGTCTGAGTACCCCCCTGGTGCTCCGGTTTCCAGTCGGTTCCCCGGTTCGGTACCGGCGGGCCACTACCCTGTCCCGGTCCCTTACGGTTCCACCTGGCCGTCTTCCCAGCTCCTGCAGGCTAAGGCCACTGCCTGCCTCCTAACCAAGGTGTGCAGGCTACGACCCTCACACCTGTCAGTTTTTCCCGCTGCAGACCTGTCACCACAGGCCTGCTGCACTCTACTCCTCTCAACTCACTACTCTGACTCTCTGATTGACTGACTGTTTCTCCTGCCTCAGGCCCTCTGGACTCCTCGGTGGGCGTGGCCAACCGCCTGGCTCTGCCCCCTGGTGTGTCCATTAAGATCAGAGGGAGGTGACTAGGTTTTAATGTGTTGGCTGCTGTTACCTTTTTAGGGGGACGGTGTTATGCAGGGCCTACCTGTGACTACCTTGCTAGTCCAGGGCGTCACATATGAGGGGGCAAAAATTCCCACAGATACCTCCAAAATTTTGTAGAAGAAGAAACCGTTATATCTGCAGAGGGGTTGCCTGAGGTCAGAAAAGATCCTTAAATTTAATGTGGAGGGGACACATAGTTTTCTTTTGGCCATACAGTTGTCACCCCGGGATGAGGTAACGCCCAGCGTACAGTGCAACACAGAGGGAAGACCAGGGAAGATGTCAACAGGGTATTCCCTTTTCCAAGATCCTACCCCAATATCTATTAGGTGTAATAATAATATTAGCAAATACCTCCAATTAAAAATGTAGTATAGTTGTCTTGATATAGCCATATCTCTTACCTCATGTGCAGGGCATTGCAGCTTAGGTATCCATGGTTATGTTCACTCATATAGTGACAGTTAGTTCTCCTGATATAGTCATGTCTCTTACCTCATGTGCAGGGCATTGCAGATTAGGTATCCATGGTTACATCCACTGATATAGTGACACTTAAGGGTACTTTGCACACTACGACATCGCAGCTGCGATGTCGGTGGGGTCAAATCGAAAGTGATGCACATCCGGTGTCGCTGTCGATATCGTAGTGTGTAAAGCGTTTTTGATACGATTAACGAGCGCAAAAGCGTCGTAATCGTATCATCGGTGTAGTTTCCGACATTTTCATAATTACGCTGATGCGATGATCCGATGTTGTTCCTCGTTCCTGTGGCAGCACACATCGCTGTGTGAGAAGCCGCAGGAGCGAGGAACAGCAGCTTACCTGCGTCACCGCGGCTCACGCCGGCTATGCGGAAGGACGGAGGTGGGCGGGATGTTTACGTCCCGCTCATCTCCGCCCCTCCGCTTCTATTGGCCGCCTGCTGTGTGACGTCGCTGTGACGCCGCACGACCCGCCCCCTTAGGAAGGAGGCGGGTCGCCGGCCAGAGTGACGTCGCAGGGCAGGTGAGTGCGTGTGAAGCTGCCGTAGCGATAATGTTCGCTATGGCTGCGATCACAAGATATCGCTGCTGCGACAGGGGCGGGTGCTATCGCGCTCGGCATCGCAAGCATCGGCCTGCGATGTCGTAGTGTGCAAAGTACCCCTTAGTTTGTCTTAAATAGCCATGTCTCTTACCTCATGTGCAGGGCATTGCAGCTTAGGTATCCATGGTTATGTTCACTCATATAGTGACAGTTAGTTCTCCAAATATAGCCAGGTCTGTTACCTCATGTGCAGGGCATTGAAGCTTAGGTATCCATGGTTACGTTCACTCATATAGTGACAGTTAGTTCTCCAAATATAGCCAGGTCTCTTACCTCATGTGCAGGGCATTGCAGCTTAGGTATCCATGGTTATAATCATAATCAACTAACTGTCACTATATGAGTGAATGTAACCATGAATACCTAAGCTGCAATGCCCTGCACATGAGGTAAGAGACATCGCTATATCAGGAGAACTATACGACATTTCTGATTGGAGGTATTTGCTAATATTATTATTATGATTATTATTATTATTACACCTACTACATATTGGGAGAGGATCTTAGAGATGGGAATAATCCCTACAAGGAAGTCCCTGGTGATAGGGAGATGGGTCACAACCTCACACACACCTGGGACTGATCCCTGAGCTCCCTAATGTCCCTAAATAGGTCCTTCCCTCTGTACGCCATCATGTGCCTAGACCCTTGCTGACCCAGAGGGGTCACTACCTCACACTCATATGACACTGATCCCTAAGCTACCTAACGTCCTTAAATGGGTCCTTCCCCTATGCGCCGTCACCTGACTAGACTTTTGCTGACCCTGCACTTGCCCTGGCTAGTGAGTAAGTCACCGAGACACCAGTCCCACTACTACAGTAAAACAACATGAGGAAAGAAAGATAAATGGGTAGGGAAAGACACGGCAAATTGCACTCCTTGACACCACAGCTATGCAGACACAAGCCCCTTTATCGTGGTTTGTATAGGGACTATCTATCACCGGCATGGAGTAAAGTTAGGGGTGGGTATATATAACGGAAGGGCGTCAAGACAAAATGCTGCAGATGTGATTATGGCTATGAGTAATCTCAGCCAGCAGGGAAAAAGTCCTTAACCCTTTCAGCATCAAAAGAAAGTAAATCCATTCCAATATAAGATGTAACCTGCGGAAGTGACACACTCGGGAAAACAGTATACACTTATAATACAAAGGTCTTTTACCCAATAGAAATAAGTATAATGATGAGACACAAATATCCAAATCTGAGTTTATTCACAAATTAACATCAATATAAATCATAAATAATAATATGACTGGTATATACGTTATATACACATCACAAGAGACTCCCAGAAGCCTTAGTGCAAAAAAAAAAAAATGAGTCGGTCTGAGGTTCGGGGCCCCGTCATCCTGACTCCCTGGGGTCCTCGGTCATGCTCGGCCAGGTAGACAGCTTCAACCAACCAGGTTTGGGTTGTCAAAGGATCCAGCCTTTGACGTCAGCAGAAGAGAAGCGATGATGGGGGGTGGAAGAGGGGATAAGTGGTCTGTAAAGTTTCATTGATGGGGGTCATCTGTAAACCAAAAAATATAAATCAATTAACACCACTGTATATAAAATGCCCATGTTTGTACCATGTGACCAGCTCTGATCGGAGGACGAGGCGGCTCTTTCTCCCCTCTCACAGCAGGAAATCTCAGCAGAGTTTCACTTTCTTTGACAGTTCCATTGTTATAGGTGAATGTTAATCTGGAAAATGTGACGTAAACCTTAGCAGAGAGCATCTTACCATTTAAGCCTCGCCACCTTTGCTCCGGCAGGTTCCGCAGAGGCAGCCAAAGAGACCGTTCAGCATCTGGATAGTGCACAGGACCAGGGTGATGGCGGTGGAGGACAGCACAATAGAGAACAGGATTATATTAAACTCCGCTACCCCTTTGGGCTCGTCACAGAAATTCCAATCATTCTTGTTGAACAGGTAACTCTCATCACTGCAAGAGAAAGAAAGGGTTAACCAGGACTAAAAGAAGAATTACCCCAACCTTGTGTCTGATGTTTAATTTAGTCTTATACTCCAATCACATCCAAAGCTGCATTCACAGCTCCTCTGGTGTCCAGAAAGAGTGTAGGAACGCTCATCTCACCACTGCCCTCTGCTGGGCATGGTCTGCAACTGTGAGTGCGGTATAAGACAGGATGGAGTTAAATTAAAAGCCTTAACCTATCCTTAGCCCTAAACTGAAGTCTAACCTTAACCCTAGCCCTAAGCTGAATCCTTAAACTATCCCTAGCCCTAAACTGAATCCTAACCTTAACCCTAGCCCTAAAATGAATCTAACCCTAGCCCTAAGCTGAATCCTTAAACTATCCCTAGACCTAAACTGAAGCCTAACCTTAACCCTAGCCCTAAAATGAATCTAACCCTAGCCCTAAGCTGAAGCCTTAGTCTATCCCTAGCGCTAAACTAAGGCCTAACCTTAACTGTAGCCCTAACATGAATCCTAAGCCTAGCCTTAAGCTGAAGCATTAACCTATCCCTAGCCCTAAACTGAAGCCTAACCTTAACCCTAGCCTTAAAATGAATCCTAACCCTAGCCCTAATTTGAAACCTTAGTCTATCCCTAGCCCAAAACTGAAGCCTAACCTTAACCCTATTTCTAAAATGAATCCTATCCCTAGCTTTAAACTGAAGCCTAACCTTAACCCTAGCCCTAAAATTAATGTAACCCTAGCCCTAAGCTGAAGCCTTAGCCTTATCCCTAGCGCTAAAATGAGGCCTAACGTTAACTGTAGCCCTAACATGAATCCTAACCCTAGCCTTAAGCTGAAGCATTAACCTATCCCTAGCCCTAAAGTGAAGCTTAACCTTAACTCTAGCCCTAAAATGACTCCTAACCGTAGCCCTAAGCTGAAGCCTTAATCAATCCCTAGCCCTAAACTAAAGCCTAACCTTATCCGTAGCCCTAAAATGAATCCTAATCCTAGCCCTAAGCTAAAGCTTTAGCCTATCCCTATCTTGAAACTGAGGCCTAACCTTAACTCTAGGCCTAAAATGAATCCTAACCCTAGCTCTAAACTGAAGCCTTAACCTATTTCTAGCCCTAAACTAAAGCCTAAGCTTAACCCTAGCCCTAAAATGAAACCTAACTCTAGACCTAAGCAGAAGGCTAAGCATCTCTCCAGCCTAAACTAAGGCATAAGCCTAACCCTAACCCTAAACTGCAGCCTAAGTCTAACCTTAGCCTTAAACTGAAGCCTAACCCTAATCCTAGTATTAAAATAAAGCTTAACCCAAGTGTTAAGCTGAAGCCTAAGCCTAGACTTAAGACTAGTTAGAAAAAGTTAAAAAATGTGAAAGCAGCTCTTCAAACTGAATGAAAAGAATATTGACTCATGCGCAGCGCTCATCCGTTAGCTGCTCAGCTTCTTTCATTTTGGCCACCTCTTTTGCACAGAACAGCAGTTGAGATGAATTGGTCATTGGCTGCTGTCCTCTGCATAGGCCGCAACCGAGATGACAAAACTCACCACAATATACCGAGCCTTGTCATCTATGCAGAGCGCAGCAGCAAATTGCAAACTGATTTCAACTGCTGCGCTCTGCATGAGCAGCGATCGAGGTGACAGAAGCTGAGCGCGTAATGAATGTGCGCTCCATCCACTTTGGAGCCCAGGACAACTGCCTCCACACTACGACACCGCCTTATTTTCCTCCTAAAGAGGCATCTTTAAGAATTAAGCCCCATTATTACAGCGGGTGGAAGGTGAAGGAAGAGCAAGGTGGATGTTACTCAGTGGCGCCATCATCCCCAATAATCCTTACTTGAATTGTTCCAGGGTGGAGTAAAAGGGCCGTCCCCACGTGGATTCTTGTCTACCGGTGGTTTCATTGAGGAAAGTGTAGTAGCATTGAGGTCCTCGGACCATCCCCAACACGGCCGACGCAAAGCCGTACACGGATCCAGCAACACCAATGGCAGCAAAGATGATGGAGAGGAACATCTGTGGGAGAGAAGGCGTGAGATACTGGGTTTAAGGTGGTATCACACGAGATAGGCTTAGCTACAGCAGTCAGTGTTACACATCATGGGCTTAGATACAACAGATACTTAAAGGGGTTTTTCCCCCACAAAAACAATAGATCTCGGAATAATAATACTTTCCACAATTGGATGTCATTAAATAAAATGTTCCTGTGCTGAGATAATGTTATATATGTGTCCCTGCTGTGTACTGTGTAATGGCTGTGTCTGACCGTACAGGGACATGGTCTGATCATACCCCATCTCGTGGGCTGGGCAGGATGCAAAAGAGTATACAGACATTACAGCCCAGGATCGCAATTTATTCTTTCTGTGAGGAAAATCATTTGTGATGCTCTAACACTAGGTGTCACTAGATATGCTAGTGGAGGAGAAGTATGATGTTACAACACTAGATGTTGCTAGATACGCTAGTGGAGGAGAAGTATGATGTTACAACACTAGATGTTGCTAGATACACTAGTGGAGGAGTAGTCAAACAAGCCAAAGGTCAGGAGCCTGGAATTTGCATCAGTTACAAGGGAGAGAGTGGTATTGAGGTCAGGATACAAGCTGGGGGTCTGGAAGCCAGGAAGACACCTCAGGTACACAGGGGGAGAGAGTGGAGCTGAGGTCAGGATACAATGGGGGGGTCTGGAAGCCAGGAAGACATGTCAAGTTCAAAAAGCGAGAGCAGAGCTGAGGTCTGGATACAAGTCGGGGGTCTAGAAGCCAGGCAGACACGTCAGGTACACAGGGGAGAGAGTGGAGGCGAGATCAGGATACAAGTCGGGGGTCTGGAAGCCAGGAAGACATGTCAAGTATAAAGGGTGAGAGTGGAGCCAAGGTCAGGATACAAGCCGGGGGTCTGGGAGTCAGAGAGTCAAGTCAGGGTCGGGGAAAAAGGTGGATGAGGGTACTGGGAAAAAGGTAGTGGGACAAGATCACTACAGTCACTTACGGGAGCCAGCAACAACTGTAGCGTCCCAAGTGAAGCAGCTCCAAAATAAAGCAGAGCAATCACCCAGAACAAGGCTCCAACAAACAGCCCCCTCCCACAGGGCCTGAGAACAGGAACAACCAGTCCACCGGAGACTAATACAAAACCAATCAGAATCATAACAAAAAATTTTAATAACAGGGAGTGAAATGTTTTACCTCACAGAAAGAATCAGCTGTTATCTATGTATACTCTTTTGCTTCCTTCCCTGCCCAGGAGATGTGGTATGGTAATATTATACATGATATGCTTAGATACACCAGACACTGCAACACATGATAGACTTAGATACACCAGACAGTGTAATACATGATATGCTTAGATACACCAGACAGTGTAACAAATGATAGCCTTAGATAATACAGGGAGTATTACATATAACTGACTTAGATGTAACAGGTAGAACCACACCCGATAGACTTAGATACAGTGGCTCACTAGCCCTGGTAACCACGTTATACTGGTGTAGTATTGTTATCCTCTAGCACCTGAAGTAAAGCTGTAGTGAGTGTATGTTTATAATATACATGTACCCGGTGGACTCACCCCACAACGGTTGTTGCAGCATCCCTCTCGCCCGGTGGCTTGGATGTGGATGGCCGGAATGAGCACCTGGGATAAGAAGAGTTCAGAGTTATCAGGACGCCATGTTCTAGGCTCAGGAGATCACAGAACGGAGGCTGTAGGGTCCTCTGACAACCAGAAGGTGAGATGGACCACAAAAGAATACAGAGCTGGTTGCCCCGATGGCCACACCTAGAGCCCCAGTCAATGAGATTTCCAGAATAGGAGACCTTCTAAGCCCAGATCACACTATATATTATAAATCCGATGAGCTTACCAGTATGCCGCCTCCTATAACTCCCCCTAAAAACAGGACTTCTGGTGTTATCTGCTCCGATGGATTCTTGATGAAGTCAACTTTCCAATCTGGAAAGAGCAGGATCAAATTGCTTACGATGGAAATGACACTAAAAGGATAGAGCGAGATCCCGATAAATTTGGAACATTTTCCGGTACACATGGTGACGAGAGGTGGTAGACCTGGCGGCTGAGACTGTGGTGAGGACACTGATCCTGGTTCCTTATATCTCCGGACCCAACCCCATGGATTCGTAGATAACAGGGTATGAGTCACCGTGGAATATGGACTATAATTGACACAGAAGAACAGACGGTGATACAGGGAGGAGGGGTGTACACTCAGAAAGGTAGACGTCATAATAAAATGTGTAAAAAAAAAGTTAACTAAAAATGATGACAAACCTCTCTGACCATAACTGATGTAATCGGTCTATTTTTAGGTGGCCTCATAGCTCAGTGACACAGGACAAACAAGTAAAGGTGGACTCTACGAGAACAGGAAAAACAACAAACTATTGAGTCAATAATGATAAAATCTAGATAAGTTAAAAATGCAAAATCAATGGATCACCAAGGATGGACTCTAAAACATCATAAATGGACATCAAACCAATGAGTCATGAAGAATGGAGTCTAGAACAATAGAAACATATATCAAACCAAGGAATGACCAAATATGAACTCTAGAACATCAAGACAATATATCAGACCATTAGATCACCAAGAATGGACGCTAGAACAAAAACATTATACATCTAAACAAGGGATCAACAAGGATGGACTCTAGAACAACAAGATTATACATCTAAACAAGGGATCACCAAGGATGGACACTAGAACAATAAGATTATACATCTAAACAAGGGATCACCAAGAATGGACTCTAAAAAAAAATGGACATGAAGCCAATGAATTATGGAGGATGGAATCAAGAACAATAGAAATAAACATCAAACTAAGGAATGATCAATGATGAACATCAAGACAATATATCAAGCCATTAGATCACCAAGAATGGACTCTAGAACAACAAGATTATACATCTAAACAAAGGATCACCAAGAATGGACTCTAAAAAAAATGGACATGAAGCCAATGAATTATGGAGGATGGAATCAAGAACAATAGAAATAAACATCAAACTAAGGAAGGATCAAGGATGAACATCAAGACAATATATCAAGCCATTAGATTACCAAGAATGGACTCTAGAACAACAAGATTATACATCTAAACAAGGGATCACCAAGGATGGACTCTAGAACAACAATATTATTCATCTAAACAAAGAATCACTAAGAATGGACTCAAGAACAACAAGATTATACATCTAAACAAGGGATGACCAAGAATGGACTCTAAAAAATGGACATCAAGCCAATGAATTATGGAGGATGGAATCGAGAATAATAGAAATACATCAAACCAAGGAATGACCAAGGATGAACATCAAAATAATATATCAATGCATTAGATCACCAAGAATGGACTCTAGAACAACAAGATTATACATCTAAACAAGGGATCACCAAGAATGGACTCTAAAAAATGTATATCAAGCCAATGAATTATGGAGGAGGGAATCGAGAACTATAGAAATATACATCAAACCAATGGACCAATGATCTACCATAGATGAACATGATTTCACATTAAACCAATAGATCACTAAGGATGAACTCTAGAACATCAGGACTATAAATCAAACTAAGATTGACAAATGGACATCAAACCAATGAATAAACAAGAATTTAATCTGAAGCAAGAGGGATATACATGAAACCAATGGATCCAAGGATGAACTGTAAATCAACAAAAATCTACATCAAACCATTGAATCATGAAGGATGAAATCTTTAACAATAGAAACATACGTCAAACTAAGGGGTCACCAAGGATGGACTCTTGAACATCAAAACTATACATCAAACCAAGGGGTCACCAAGGATGGACTCTAGAACATCAAAACTATACATCAAACTAAGGGATCACCAAGGATGGACTCTACAACATCAAGTTTATCTATCGGACCAAGGAATCGCTAATGATGGACTTTAGAATAACAAGACTATACATGAAACCAAGAGATCATCAATGATGGACTCTAGAACAATAAGGTTATACATCAAACCAAGGGATCACCAAGGATATACTCTAGCTCAACAAGACTATCCATTAGATCACTAAAGATGGACAGTCTAACAACAAGACTATGTATCAAACCAAGGGTTCACCAAGGATGAAGTCTAGAACAGCAATACTACTGTATACATAAGACCAACAAATCCCCAGAGATGGACCTTAGAACAACAAGACTATACATCAGTCCATTACATCACCAAAGATGGACACTCTAACAACAAGACTATCCATCAAACCAAGGGTTCACCAAGGATGGACTCCAGAACAATAAAACTATACATCACACCATTAGATCACCAGATATGGACTCTACATCAACAAGACTATCCATCAAACAATTAGATCACCAAAGATGGACACTCTAACAACAAGACTATACATCAACCCAAGGGTTCACCAAGCATGGACTCTAGAACAGCAACACTACTGTATACATAAGACCAATGGAGCCCCAGAGATGGACCCTAGAACAACAAGACTATACATCAGACCATTAGATCACCAAAGATGGACACTCTAACGACAAGACTACACATCAACCAAGGGTTCACCAAGGATGGACTCTAAAACAATAATACTATACATCAGACCATTGGATCACCAGAGATGGACCCTAGAACAACAAGACTATACATCAAACCAAGGGATCACCAAGGATGGACTCTAAAACAATAATACTATACATCAGACCATTGGATCACCAGAGATGGACCCTAGAACAACAAGACTATACATCAGACCATTAACTCACCAGATATGGACTCAGAACATCAACTACTGTATACATCAAAGCAATGGATTTTTAAGGATGGGTTCTAGAACAGAAAAAATACCAAACCAATGTATCACCAACTATTGACTCTAGACAATTAAAGCTTTTGATTACCGAGGACGGACTCCAGTAACAAGGATTAACAATAGTTTATTGAACTCCTTACTATGGTATGAAAATTAAAATATTTGAACCATCACATACAGTACATATGAGCATTAAATAAAAAAAACTATATGTAGATGTAAAACCTCTGGAACAGCAAAAAAATGACCAAGAAGGAAGAACACATAATTTTCAACCCTTAGATCAACAAGGAAGAATCCAGAGGAACTAAAACACTGAATCACTAAGAATAGAACCAAGATCAATAAGGAGGAAGACAAAACAATGGAGATGTTACAGATGGACACTAGATCAGACAGTGGGTCT
Organism: Anomaloglossus baeobatrachus; assembly: GCF_048569485.1. Classification (NCBI taxonomy): domain Eukaryota; kingdom Metazoa; phylum Chordata; class Amphibia; order Anura; family Aromobatidae; genus Anomaloglossus; species Anomaloglossus baeobatrachus. Next base: position 674,424,661 of record NC_134356.1, on the reverse strand, counting down.
AAAAGTCTACACACCCCTGTTAAAATGTCAGTTTTTTGTCATGTAAGAAAATTGTACTAAGAAAAATAATTTCAAAATTTTTTACATCATTAATGTATCTCTGTATAACTCAATTGAGAAACAAATTGACACCATTTTGGGAGCTAAAACAGAAATAGCAAAGCACCCAATCACATTCACCCTCATGTTACACAGTAGTCAGTACACGGTCGCCATCACTTACAGTCTTTTTCATTAATCCGATATAAAGTTTTCACTTTCTAGGAGGATTTTCCTGGCTTTTTCCTAGTTGCTTTTTACAATAAAAGCCAGGGTCCATAAACAGCTGACAACACAGCAAAGGGATCTCATTGGTCAAAGTTATTTGTCAGTGAAAAGGTAAAAAAAAATATTGTCATCAAAAAGTGGCCTAAATTTGACACAACTGTGACATTACCTAGAACTGGACGTCTCTCAAAAATGGATGAAAAGACAAGAAGAAAATTGGTCCAGGAGGCTGCCAAGAAACCTACAGCAACATTAAAGGAGCTGCAGGAATGTCTGGCAAGTCCTGGTTGTGTCCTGCATGTGACAACACAATCTCCCTTACCCTACAGACCAAACAAATGAAGAGTAGGTGGCAAAATGTAAACTTTTTATTACTAACAAAAACATGCAAGCCCAAGGTTTTTTTGTCAAAACCTACTTCAAATTTGACAAAGTTATGTGAGGAAACTGTTACGGTCGTGGAAGGACGGCGAGCGTCTGGGTGTGAACCCACTGGACCTTGCACTGGACTTCCCCGAAGGCGCAACCAGCATCGAACCCCTATACAAGGACTGTGTGGTGCACCAACGGAAGGCCTAAATGCACGGCAGCCAGGGACCTGTAGAGATAGGCTCTTAATGTCCGATATTGGAGTACACAGTTGCAGCAGCACGGAAATGGCGGCACAGAGGTGATGACACTGATGTGGCGGCACACCGGTGATGGCTCAGGGGTGTCGGCACAAGTGTAGTGGCTCTGATGTGGCGGCACAGCGGTGGTGGCTCAGGCATGATGGCACAAGGGTGGTAGAGAGAGCAGGTTCTACGACAAGACAGAGGTTGGATATATGAGACTGGTACAAAGACTAAACACAATAACCCAGAGGGACCTGAGAGCTAGCAACGCACTATAGGCAACGTTGTTCAGGCGTCTCCTGTCAGGGGAAGCAGACTTAAATACCTTTAATGTAATAGGTAACCTCTGAAATAGCTTCCAGGTAGGACGCCAGCCCTTTAAGAAAGGGGGCGTGGTGGCATGCGCACCCTACGGGTAGACACAGAAGCAGTGCATGTGGCTTGGAAGCAGGTGGATGACACGGCAGCACCTGGGGCAGAGGAGGAGAGGATGGGGCTGCCAGGTAGGAGCGAGGTAGGATGCCCCTGCTTGAGCTTGGGAGCGGAGGCGTGCAGGAATACCATGCTTGGACTGGACAGGTGAGAGAAGGGATGCCCTTGCCGGGGCCTAGGAGTGGAGATGCATGGGCATACTACGCTGTGATCGAGATCGGGCGCTACAGTAACAAATTATGGTCTGATGAGACCAACGGTGAACTTTTTGGCCATAATTCCAAAATATATGTTTGGTGAAAAGCCAATACTGAGCATCACCAACTAAACACAATACCCACAATGGAGCATGGTGGAAGCAGCATTGTGCTTTAGGGCTGCTTTTCTACAGGTTAAACTGAGGATTTTGTCAAGGTAGATGGAAGTATAAAAAGTTCCAAATATTGGTCAATTTTGCAAAACAATTCGGCCTCAGCTAAAAATAGGAAGATGAAGAGGAATTCCACCTTTCAGCACAACGACCCTAAGTGACCTCCAAATCAACAAATGAATTGCTTCCTCAGAAGAAGGTGAAAGCTTTGGACTGGCCCAGCCCGAGCTCAGACCTGAATCCAAGGGTGTGATGACCGCCAAAATGTGTGGACAGATCTAGAGTCCTGTATTTGAGAGTCACAGGGTAACTGTGGTCATTACTACTAAACTACCCCACTGGGGCTATATCACTGGGTTTTTAAGAACTGGGCACAAAGTCATTGGTTCAGAGGCCATTTTTTTTTTACTAAGAAATGTAACATGAGTGTGTGTCACTATTCTTCAAGGAATGAAATATTCCCAGCCTGCCTACATAATGACTGGTAGTAGATGTGGCCAATGGTCCCAGTGAGCATGGTGGCCACTGCTGTAGCCCTGGATCCTCAAATGTTATTACACCCTAACGATGACCAAAGTTTAGTATTAATACTATTTTTTTTGCTTCAGAAACCAGAATCAGCCTTGATAAAGAAGGAAGAACAAACGTAACGCCGCTTCAAACAGCCTGCCGTTGGCTATCGTCAGGTCATCTGTCCCATTCAGCAAGTTCTGCTGATATCTGAGAGCCCCGCTGCTCCTCTGTACAAGGTCTGTGAAGTTTATTGCTCTATTACGCTGCTGCTGACGACTTTCCAGAACTATAAATCGCTGTCAGGGTCACTATTACTGGAGAATATCTCAGGAGGATAAGATAGCCGTCAACCGATACGGAAAACTCTCTCCAGAGACGCAAGAAGACAATGGCGTAGGAGTTCTCGGTAGATTATGACATCTACTGTATCTTTAGTATAGGCCATCCATAATTGATTGGTGGGATCTTCAAGTAAATGGTACAACAACTCGTATGAAGAGGGCCTGTGCCTATGTAAGCCGTGAAGGAGACTAGGTATTCTGCTGATTGGTTAAGAGTTGTAATGAGCAATCTTCTGGACTCTCCACTAGTGATAAGCGAGCACTACCAGGCTCGAGGGCTTGATACTCAAAACGAGCAGGTTGGATGATTGGATGGGCATGACTCAAATACCAAGCATTATGAAAACTAATGGGCAACTCAAGCATTTTTCCAGAAGATCTTCCATTGATTGACTTCCATTAAGCTCAGTACTTGAGTCGAGCCTATCTGAGCATCCAACCTGCTCGTTTTGAGTAGCAAGCACCCAAGCATGGAAGTGATCGGTCATCACTAGTGAAGAGTCCAGACGTCAGACCACCAACAGTCAAATATTGATGGCCTTTCTTACAGATATGCCATCAACGGTATGGGCCCATGGAAGTCATCTTCCACTCTTCACCATGTTCTGTCCAGTTTGTGGTGCCTCCTCAAGAACAAAGCTGCCTGGTTTGTGGTTAAAAATGGTGGAAATCAGACCAGACGTGTCCTTTCAGCCCTATGGATTTTTATTTTATATTTGGCTTGAGGGACTCTGTTAATGTCCTTCTTCTCATAATCATTTTCCAAAATGGCAGCTGATATTGGGCAAATTAGGCTAACAGAAATAACTATTTTAGCAGCCTAAATAGCTCATGGAGGAACCTTTACCCATCTAGGACTTCTTCCTTCATGGGTGGTGTTACTAGGTTGTCTAAGGCTAAGTTCACATGAGGTTTTTTGAGAAAGAGAAAAATTAGGTTTTTTTTCAAGTAGAAACAGCTTCAAGCATTGCTCCTTTCTTAGGGAGTCTTTCTTTTCTTGAAAAAAGTTTTTGCAGCCTTCTGACGGGGCAGTTCCTACTGTAGATTCAATCAGGAGCTGCTCCAAAGAATTTTTTTTTTCATTTTTCGACCTTGCATTTTTCAAAACTTCATGAAAAAAAATGTGAACATTAAACTGGATTTTCCATAGAAATATATAAGAAACCTTTTCAGTAGTTTTTAAGAAGGATCTGCTCCAAAAACTCCTCAAGAAACTCTACTTAAACATAGCTTTATAAAATGTTGACAGCGCCTTTACCTAGTGTTTTTTTGTGTGGAAAACACTGGAAAAGTGTTGTTATGCGATGTTCGGCTCTACACACACCTGCTGGCATGGCGTCAGACTCTGTTCACACTGCTGAGTCTGACAAGCAAACTGAGGGTTTTTGATTGTTCAGGCAGAGCCGGATGTCGGCTGTTTAGGTTGAGTGGTCTTCAGCTCTGCAGGAGTTAATTCCTGCAGACTGGTGAACAGGACCTAACTGCTCAGGTTGATAATTGCCTCGTGCAGCTATCTCCTCCCTATTTAAGGCACTGCCTCCTTCCAGGAAGTACTGATGATAGCTTCAGGTTTAGTTCCAGTGGTCTTGGTGCTTTTGCTGTGTATGGTGATCCATTCTGCGCTTCTGAGTGATGTGAGCGTTCCCTGTTGTGCGTTACTTCCTTCCCTTTTTGCTTTGCCCCCCCCCAGTACACATATTGTCTCTCCTGTGTGTTTTGAGTGCTGTGTGTACGAGTTTCCGTTCTCCCTTGCCCTTATCATTTTGTGGGGTTTTGTCACTGTGTTTTCCAACCCGCCCGAGGGTGGATCAGGGCTTGGACAGGAGTTAAGCAGGCTTTACATGCTACAACATCACTAGCAATTGCTAGCGATACCGAGCGTGTAAGCACCTGCCCCCGTCGTGTGTGCAATATCGTGTGTTCGCTGCCGTAGCGAACATTATCGCTACGGCAGCGACACATGCACTTACCTGGTCGTCATCGTCACTGTGACTGCCGAACAATCCCTCCCTCAAGGGGGAGGGACGTTCGGCACCACAGCGATGTCACCGCGACGTCACTAAGCGGCCGGCCAATCAAAGCGAAGGGGCGGAGATGAGCGGGACGTAACATCCCGCCCACCTCCTTCCTTCCGCATTGCGGCCAGCGGTAGGTAAGGAGACGTTCCTCGCTCCTGCGGTGTCACACATAGCTTGCTTCCGCAGGAGCAACGAACAACATCGATAATAAACCATTACCGATTTTTGGTTTTGGGACGACCTCTGAACGATTTTCACCATTTTTGCAGTCGCTTAAGGTCGCTGGTAAGTGTCACACGCTGCGATACCGTTAATGACGCCGGATGTGCATCACTAACAACGTGACCCCGACGATAAAACATTAACGATATCGTAGCGTGTAAAACCCCCTTTAGGGTCACGCTGAGGGCTCAAACCTGGTTACCATAAAACCTGCTTTCAAGATAAAGGATAGTGCAGGGTCACAAGTCTTAGAGCCAGCCTAAGGGCCCCTTTCCTGTCTCCACATACTATACTCCATGATAAGTGTTGAGAAAATGCTCAAAAGAAGGTACTAATTTGGGAAATGTTCCTTGAGAACATGATATTTTCCTCTTTGAAACCCCTCTGGATGGTTTTGGTCATAGAATGGCTTGCACTGGGCTGATTTGATAAAGGCTTATGCCCCCAAAAAGTTATGGAGAGGGGATAAATCACTGCTGGTCCCATGACCCTGTAAACTGGGCAACCCAGTGCAGGATGAAGCAGCCTTGTTTCCACCATTCCCATTGACAGTAAATGATGCGTGAGTCGTGCATGTGTAGCGCCCCATGGGGCAGGTGGTTAACCTACTCGTTGCCGGGCCATTACGGGTCGAGTCAGGCAATGTCACGGGTGGCCTTGCCTGGTTCCATTGCCCCGAGGCGTACAGTAAATGGTGGGGAAAGTGGGGTGATGGGGAAAGTTTGCTGTGACGCCACCTGTGGTATGCGACCAGGGAGTAGCCGCCGATGCAGAATTCCTCGCCAGGGCAGGTGTTATGGCAGTCAGGATGGTGATGCTCCCCACAGGCGGAACCATCCCCGGGTGGCTAATGGGGAAATGACAGTCTCCTGGTAGCACCGGAGCGTGGGGCGATGGAGTCGCTAAACAGAGTCTGAGTCGGCAACTGCAGTTCCAGGTTCTTTTACTCACTGATTTAAAAGCTGCACCCAGGTGCTGGTCTCTGCTGTCGTGGGCTCCGGTCAATCCCAAGCAAGCAAGAGGCCACCACCGGTGTTTGAAGAGAGAAAGACAGAGACTGTCCTTTTCCAAGGTTGTTCCTCTCAGCAGTTAGGTACCTTGGCCAAGCTCCCACTCCAAGCCCCGGGCTTAGTGTCGGGGGCGGGGGACAGCTTCCCCGTCGCGGGGTCTGCTTGGGGAGGTCGCGCTCGGATCCGGTGCCTTCTCCTCGGTGGCTCGAGCGGGCCGGACCCGGGGCTCAAGCAGTGCTCCTCGCCCACGAGTGAAAAGGGGAATTGGATTTGTTTTCTTTTTGGGATAGATAGAGTTCGTGACGCCACCCACGAGTTGTGGTGATGGTGGGCACCACCGCTGCTGGTGACAGGGTTCCCGGGAGCGATGGCGGGGAGCAGCTAGGTGTTGACCCCTCCGTTGGTAGGGGCTGTTGGTCCCGGGGCCCGGTAGGAGGGAGGATTCCGCAGGATGGATTTTGGCAAGGTGCAGGGTTGCGGTGCAGCGCAGCGTGGTGCCGGATGGCACAGGTGTACTCACTCAGACACAGATGGACAGAGTCTCTGGTAAACCAAACGGCTGGATGGATAGGGCCCACAGCTGGCTGCAGTGTTCTCCCTGAATGGGTTGATGGTGGCTGTCGTTTTCTGAACCTGTGTTGTGTATCTTGACTCCAATGCCTGGGCACCGGTAGTCCGCTCCACGTCGTATATGTGTCGGAGGAGCCCGTTTGCCCGCAGACGCTGGCCCTGTGATTCTCTGACCCTTGGCGGTGGCGCTTATCCGGAATGGTTGGGCTGTTGCCTTCAATCGGGACTTTGGTGGGAATGAACCCCTGAGGTCCAGACCGCAATCAGTAAATTTGACTAAAGGATGGCTTCAAGCCTAATCGGTCTGAGTAACCTGCCTGGTGCTTGGCTCCAGTCGGCTCCCCGGTTCGGTACTGGCGGGCCACCGCCCGACCCCGGTCCTACGGTTCCGCTGACCGTCACCAACTCCTGCAGACGGCCACCACCATCTGCCGACCTTGCTGGAAGTGCTTGGGCTCTCACCCAGACACAAACAGTTTCACTCCTCACTCTCCACTGACCACAACTCGACTCACTACTGTGTTTTCCCGCCTCCAGGTCTGTGAACTCCTCGGTGGGTGGGGCCAACCACCTGGCTCCGCCCCACCTGGTGTGGACATCAACCCTGGAGGGTGACAGCAAGGATTTAATGTTTGACTGGTGTAACCTGTCCAGGGAAGGGGGGGTGTATGATGTTGTGTAGTGACCTGTGACCCCTGGGGTCCAGGGCGTGACACTAGCAAAGTCCAAGAGTTCCAGAGATGTCTTGTCAAAACTATGCTCCCGACTTGTCAGTCTTGTGTGAGTGTGTTGTGCCTCCTTCTACCCCAAGTGGACCTCCTCCCCAGGTGGCTGGTTTCAGTGACCGGGGAAGTCCCATGGATCGTGATGGCCACTCCCCTGCCTACCCTGAGCCATCCCACCCTGTGTGAAGGTTCCTAAACTGTATGTAGAGTGTTAATGTGGAACACCGGTGATTAACCTCTCCTTACCTGAGATGGATACCGCACCTTAACTGAGGTGCAGTACTCTGTGGTGACCAGAGCCTCAGGGGTGCCACACATGCGCACCTCTGATTCATTCTGGATAGATTCTCAAGGCTCCAGAGCCCCAATATCTGAATTGCTTGGGGTCCCAGCAATTAGCACATCTTGTGATTTAAGTAAGGAGCTTATACCTCTTCTGGAAACAGCGTAGAGGTCCTGAGTAGAGATGAGCGGACCCATGGAAGTTCGGTTTTGCAGGGTCAGCCGGACTTTAGCTAAAGTTTGGTTTGGAACCCGAACTTGACCTGAACCCCAATGGAAGTCACTAATTGGGAGGTTCGGGTCTCCGCCCACATGTACCCCACCATAAACACTTCCAGGGGCGGGTTGGCAGGATTTTTACATTTTTGTTTTCGGGTGTGTGACGCCCTGGCAAAACCAGGTAGTCACAAATAGGCCCCTGCATAACACCTTCCCTCATTAGGAAACACACAGCCAACCAAGAAAACCCTAGTCATCCCCCTTAGGGACAGACAGACACACCAGTGGGCGTGACCAGGCAATGAAGTTCAAGTTGAACGGTACCAGGGTAGGAGCCCTGGTGCCTTGGCTAGTAGGCAGACGGTGATCTCCGTCAGCAGGAGACGGGAAGACGGCTCGGCAGAACCGAGGTGGACCGGGCCAGGGTTGTAGCCCGCCGGTACCGACACGGGGAACCGACCTGGAAACCGTAGCATAAAGGGGGGTACTTGGACCCTGAAGCCAGGACCAGAACCAACTGGAGCTGGTTAATTAACCGATTGAGGCCAGGACTAGAGGTCCTGTCCCACCCAAAGTCCCTCATAGAAGACAACAGCCCACCGATTAGGGATCAGAGGTTACCGCCAGGGCCCATAGATCCCACGGGCCAGAGTCTGCGGGCACGGCTCCTAGGGCCACATCCAGCCGGGAGCGGACTCCTGAGTTTCACACTAGGAAAGTCCACCTTACATACCGCAGTGCAGGAAAAGGATAGAGACCACCAGCTGGGTGGGGGACCAGAATGCAACCGGCCGTGGCACCGGCCACCATCACCTTGGTTTACCAGAGACTTGTGTGTTTTACTAACTGTGAGTACACCCGCACCCCCTGCGGTCGCCATCCCCTGCACGCACCAACCGAGTCCCGGGGCCATCATCCCTGCCCACGGAGGGGTTAACAACTTGCTGCACAACATCTCCCCCGGGTGCTCTGTAACAGCAGCGGTGGTGTCCCACCTCACCACACACCGTGAGTGGCGTCACGAACTTAATACGGCCCAGCCCGTACATATACGTCCCCCCATTTATTCGGCGTGTCTGCAAGACCCCCGGGTCTGGAGACCCTCGAGCAACCACCCCTGAAGGCCCGGATCCGAGCAGCGCCGGCTGTTGGCACGGGGGCGGCACAGGTGCACACTGCGTCCAATCACGCTGTTGTTACCTCCATTGCAAGCCATTCAAACACTGCAAGTGGCTCGCACTGGGCTCCGAGCGTACCCGAGCACCGGGCATACCTGATCACAGCGATGCTCACAGGAGTGGTCAGCATACGTAAAGCACCCGAACTTTGTTTTTTTGTAAAGTCTGTGTTTGCTATGAACACCGAACCTCGGATTCACTTGTCTCTACTCCTGAGTAGCCTGCACTGCACCCGTGGGAATATTGGAAGGTGAGTATACATCCGGTTATTATTTTTCAAAAAATTCATGTAAAAAAAAATAATTCTTTCATTGTTGGACAACCCCTTTAAGAACACCATGCCACCGTAAGAGCTGTCCAACTGACCCTTTAGGAGAGTGCCTCAATGACGACTGTCAGAGCACTGGATCAACCTCTTGCGACATCATGTATTCTTGAACTGTGAACCACAATTGCTGTTGGCCTTTGTCTCGTTATGTCACGGTATGAGAGTTGCACCATGTGACGCCACACTGTATGTATGTGCTATTTATACATTTTATTGCAGGCACGCTGCCTTTATGGCTGTAGTGTGTAGTAGTGGGCATATATGCTGGCCGGGTCCGAGGTCACACGTTGGTGCGCAGTACCATTCTATCACACTGACTCTGTTCTACGTAGATCACCTTGTCGCGGTGGTATAGCTTATGATTTTTAGATAAAAAAGTGTTTACTAAGTACCCTATGTTTATTTATATGCATTATTGCTTTTTACTTATTTACAACAGGGTATACTGTATGTCCATAAATATTTTTATCCTAGGTTTTATTAGAGCAAGTATGGGATTAGATTGGGCAGAGCGTTGGAAGTTAGTAGCGAGCGTTGTAACCGTCACGGCCGGTATAGTGGCAGCAAGTGGGATTAGTTGACCCACTGGACCACAGGGGGGGACCCGGGCTTATCCTTTAGTAGGAGGAGCTTGACTAAGTGCCCACCGCAAGGTGGACGCCAGGTATCACAACTAGGACAGGAACCGGGACTGTGGCAGCTGACTCCTACGACAGGGATGGACTCAGGGTAGACACAGGTACAGGCTTGGTGACTGAGGCTGGCTGGACAGGCGGGTTTGGACGGAAATGGTGGGAATTACAGGGACAGACAGGTTCCGCAAGGCAGGTTCTGGAGACGGATACAGATAACAGGACAGGAGCTCAGGATCTAACAACTAGCTAGGTAGCAGACTGGAACACTGACTAACTAGAAGTGTTGCGCAGGCACCTCCCCTAATGGGAGAGTGTCTTCTTAAATACACAGTGCCTCTCAGTCATAGGCTGAGAGGTATTTCCTCGAAATAGCGTGCCAGACCTTTAAGAGGAGGGCTGGTGTGCGCTCCAGTGCGAGCCTTAAGTGCACTCCTGGGAACCCTGTGCAGCATGCGCAGGGCCCGGGAGAGAAAGGAGACAGCAGTACACGTGTATGGCCAGGGAAGTGCTTGGGGAGGACGCAACCTGGCCAGGGTGGTGAGTAAGTCGGCGTCTCTGCAGAAACGTTGGTGCTACAAGAAGCATTCTCGCCACTGCTCATTACTTGATAGAATATCACAGGTGCTTGACCCCGCCCCACGTTTCGCGGCTGGTACACAGCCAATTAATGTGCAGTGATTGCCTGCCATACATAGTAATGCCATAGCCATGATGGCTACTAACATCACTGTGATTGGTCAGCCACATCGGGCCTTATATGATACCTGAACCCCAATGCTCGGCACACTGCGCTCTGGAAACAGTTCAGGTAGATCTGACCTAGGAGGGAGAGCTTAGATTAGAGTAGGCATATAACCAGTGTTTAACTCTTCGAGCCTGTTTTCACCTTCCTGACTGGGCTTTTTTTTTTCAATTCTGGCTAGTGTCATTTTATGAGGTTATAACTCTGGAGCTTCAACAAATGTCTGTGATTCTGAGACTTTGTTTTCATGACATATTGTACTTTATGATAGTTGCAAAAATTAGGACAATATTTTTTGCGTTTATTAGTGAAAATATCAGAAATTTTACAAAAAATTGGGGAAATTTTGCAAATATCAGAAATTTTTGAAAATGTTTGAACTTTTATTTTTTATGCTTTTCAACCAGAGTTACATTACAGAAAATAGTTAATAAATAACATTTCCCACATCTCTACTTTACATCAGCGCAGTTTTTGAAACATCATGTTTTTTTGTTAGGAAGTTAGTCAGCAATTTTTCATTTTTCCAACAAAAATTACAAAACTATTTTTGTTTATGGACCACATCACATTTGAAGTGACTTTGGCAGGTCTAGGTGACAGAAAATACCCAAAAGTGACCATTCTAAAAACTGCACCTCTCACGTTGCTCAAAACCACATCCAAAAAGTTTATTAACCCTTTATGTGCTTCACAGAAACTGAAGAGACATGGAATGAAAAAATTAACATTTTACTTTTTTCCCACAAAAATTTTACTTTAGACCCAAATTTTTCATTTTCACAAGAGTATCAGGAGAAAATGCACTGTACACTTTGTTGTGTAATTTCTCCTGAGTACATCGATACCCCATATGTGGTAGAAATCTACTGTTTGGGCGCACGGCAGGGCTCAAAAGGGAAAGAGCACCATTTGGATTTTGTAACCCAAAATTGTCTGGAAAAGATAGCGGACGCCATGTCACATTTGCAGAGTCCCTGATGTCCCTAAACAGTAAAAACCTCCACAAGTGACCACATTTTGGAAACAAAACCCCTCAAGGAATTTATATAGATGCGCGGTGAGCACCTTGAACCTCTAAGTGCTTCATAGAATTTTATGACGTTGAGCTGTGAAAGTAAAAAAAAACAACTTTTTCAAACAAAAATCTTGTTTTAGCCCCAAATTTTGCATTTTCTTAAGGGCAACTGGAAAAGATGCACTCTACAATTTGTTGTGCAATTTCTTCTGAATACGACAATACCCCATGTGTGGTGGAAAACTACTGTTTGGGTGCATGGCAGGGCTTGGAAGGAAATGAGCGCCATTTTTGCTGGAATAGATTGAGGACACCATATCACGTTTGAAAAGCCCTTGACATGCCGTAACCCCCACAAGTGACCTCATTTAGGAAGCAACCCCTCTCAATTAATTTGTCTAGGGGTGTAGTGAGCATTTTTAACCCTTGAACAATTCACATAATTGTATAACATTGGGCAGAGTAAATGAAAATTACCATTTTATTCCACTAAAATGTTGCTTTGGCCCCAAGTTTTCAATTTTCAAAGGGGTAATAGGGGAAAACAAATGATACAATTTGTTGTGCAATTTTTCCTATGTACATTGATACCCCATATGTGGTTGAAAACAACTCTTGAGACACAGAGCAAGGCTCAGAAGGGACAGAGTGCCATATTAGAGTGCAAATTTACTTGGAAAGGCTGGTGGGTGCCATATCACAATGGCAGAGCCCCTGTGATGCCAGAGTATCAAAACTCCCCCACAAGTGACCTAATTTTACAAACTGCACCTATCAATGAATATATATTTTAGGGTGTAGGGGTCATATTGACACCACAGCTGTGTCAAAGAATGTTATACTATTGGGCATTGAAGAAAACATAATTACATTTTTACCACAAAAATTTTGATTTAGCCCTAGATTTTACATTTTCCCTCAGGAAAATGGGTAAAAATAAAATTGTTACGCAATTTCTGCTGAAACTGGCAATAACCCAGATGTGGTTCTACTTTATTGCTTAGCCATATGGCAACAGTCAGGAGGAAAGGAGCACTATTTGACTATTGGACAACACATTTTAATACAATAGTTTGCATAGGCAGAGCCCCTAAGTTGCCAGAATAGCAGAAACCCCCCAAAAGTGACCTCATTTTGGAAATTACACCCCTCTGGAAATTTATCTGTAGGTGTAGTCATGATTTTGACTCCATGGGTGTTTTCCAGAAACAAACAGCAAGGGATGTTGCTGAGTGAAAATCTAAATCTGCCATTGTAGTGCCCAGTACATTGTAGTGCCCATACATTGTGCCTAGCTCGTGCTTCTGGAGACACGGACCTCGTAAATTAGGCACAGAAATGTCAAACATGTGGATGCTAAATGTGGTTTAGGCACATTGTGGGGCTCAGAAGAGAGGTGAACATTTGGATTAGGGAGGGCAGATTTTTGCTGGTTATCTTTTTTTCAGGAGGGTAAGCCGTAGCGTTTTTCTAGACCCTTTGTGCTAACAGTAACATGACCCCCCCCCTCTATATTTCAGTTAAATGAGACTTGAGTGGGGACTTGTGTTTTTGTGGGTTGAGTTGAATGCTATTTTGTGGCAATTTGGGTACAGAACATTTTGGCTCATATTTATCCTGTGCTCTATGCTGATGGCTTACATCAGGGTTTCCATCAATATCTCCGAAATACGTGATTCAGGTGAAACCACCAATGGATCCAGTCACTATAATGAGGCAGCAGAGTTAAGGGGGTGTTATATGCAGCGATATCGCTTGCGATATCGCTAGTGAGCGTACCCGCCCCCGTCGGTTGTGCGTCACGGGCAAATCGCTGCCCGTGGCGCACAATATCATTCGGAGCCGTCACACGTACTTACCTGCCTAGCGACGTTGCTGTTGCCGGGGAACTGCCTCCTTTCTAAGGGGGCGGTTCGTGCGGCATCACTAAGTGGCCGACCAATAGAAGTGGAGGGGCGGAGATGAGCGACTGTAACATCCTGCCCACCTCCTTCCTTCCGCATTGCCGGCGTAGCTGTAGGTCGTCGTTCCCGAGGTGTCACGCGTAGCCATGTGTGCTGCCTCGGGAACGACGAACAACCTGCGTCCTCTACAATCAACGATTTTATGAAAATGAACGACGTGTCAACGATGGACGATTTGGGGAGTACTTTCCATCGTTAATGGTCGTTCATGCGTGTCACATACAACGACGTCACTAACGATGCCGGATGTGCATCACGGAATCTGTGACCCCGGCGATATATCGTTAGATCCGTCGTTGTGTGTGACGGGGCCTTTACTCCGGACTCTGTTCGGCCTCAGTTCAGCAGGTGTCCAGCTTTGCAAAGGAGCACAAAACTATTGATGACCGCACTTTTGTGCACACCTTTGTTTGCATCTGACTTTTTCAGAGGGTCATCAGTCAACCCTCGATCCAAATTTTAAGAAGGTAAACTGGTGGTCCTCACTCTTAATTTTTCCATGGTGTATATGATGCCCTCATTCATATATTTTTCTGTGTGTGTATGAGGCCTACCTCTACAAATCTCTTACATATATAAATGTATATCCCCTCAGGGGAAAATGTTTTTCAGCCATTGCAATTAGTGCATAGGCTTTACCAGGCTAGGAATTGTACTACTTAAAAATGTTCAATAAATGTAGTCTGTGGCCTTTCTTTTTGTGTCATCCAGCGGGTATTGCAGTTCCTCCTTCTCACTTTTGGCAGTTCTTAGTGCATAGGTTTTATTAGTGTAACAGTCCCGCTACCTAGGAATTTTAACAGAATGCGCATTAGTCCCTAATTTATGTCTAATACAGGGTGTAGTGGAGTCCTTCCTTTATGTCTAATACTGGGTGTATCGGAGTCCCTCCCTTATGTCTAATACTGGGTGTATCGGAGTCCCTCCTTTATGTCTAATACTGGGTGTATCGGAGTCCCTCCCTTATGTCTAATACTGGGTGTATCGGAGTCCCTCCTTTATGTCTAATACTGGGTGTATCGGAGTCCCTCCTTTATGTATAATACTGGGTGTATCGGAGTCCCTCCTTTATGTCTAGTACAGGGTGTATCGGAGTCCCTCCTTTATGTCTAATACTGGGTGTATCGGAGTCCCTCCTTTATGTCTAATACTGGGTGTATCAGAGTCCCTCCTTTATGTCTAATACTGGGTGTATCGGAGTCCCTCCTTTATGTCTAATACTGGGTGTATCGGAGTCCCTCCTTTATGTCTAATACTGGGTGTATCAGAGTCCCTCCTTTATGTCTAATACTGGGTGTATCGGAGTCCCTCCTTTATGTCTAGTACAGGGTGTATCAGAGTCCCTTCTTTATGTCTAGTACAGGGTGTATCAGACTCCCTCCTTTATGTCTAATACTGGCTGTATCGGAGTCCCTCCTTTATGTCTAGTACAGGGTGTATCAGAGTCCCTCCTTTATGTCTAGTACAGGGTGTATCAGAGTCCCTCCTTTATGTCTAGTACAGGGTGTATCAGACTCCCTCCTTTATGTCTAATACTGGGTGTATCGGAGTCCCTCCTTTATGTCTAGTACAGGGTGTATCAGAGTCCCTTCTTTATGTCTAGTACAGGGTGTATCAGACTCCCTCCTTTATGTCTAATACTGGCTGTATCGGAGTCCCTCCTTTATATCTAGTACAGGGTGTATTGGAGTCCCTCCTTTATGTCTAGTACAGGGTGTATCGGAGTCCCTCCTTTATGTCTAGTACAGGGTGTATCAGAGTCCCTCCTTTATGTCTAGTACAGGGTGTATCGGAGTCCCTCCTTTATGTCTAATACTGGGTGTATCGGAGTCCCTCCTTTATGTCTAATACAGGGTGTATCAGAGTTCCTCCTTTATGTCTAGTACAGGGTGTATCAGAGTCCCTCCTTTATGTCTAGTACAGGGTGTATCGGAGTCCTTCTTCCTTTTATTTTTTGGCAGTTGTTGCATTGTCCGCATAGGCTTTGTGATGTTCAGGGTCTCTCCTTCATAAATTACACAGGATGTGTCTGACCAATATGTCATTATACAGGAAAGAATAATGGAGTAAGGAAGGAATGTTTCCTCTAATAAGGAGCAATTTACATCTATCTCATGGGGATTTGCCTTCCTCTATATACCCACGGCAGACTATAGGTTGAACTCAATGGACTTTGCTACTTTCAATTTTAAAAATACGAAACTATGAAACTTTTATGCAGATCTTAATGGAAAATTAGGCAACAGCAAAAGCCAACGTATATATGTCAGAAGAAATTCCCACAGATCCCGGTGTGGGGACAGGGGGTGAGCCCCGGCCGGGGGATATATCCTACACTTACTGCCTTTATGGGACGCAGATGATGTTGGTGCCTGTCACTGACTGCTGCTGATACTGCGTTATCTCAGCCATAAACACATCAAACAAGCAATAAACCGTGAACTCCTCCACTACAGGGGTCATACACTGCAATACTCACACTGCAGCCTGTACACTACACCATGGGTCATACACTGTAATACTCACACTCTGGCCTGTACAGTACACCATGGGTCATACACTGCAATACTCACACTGCGGCCTGTACACTACACCATGGGTCATACACTGTAATACTCACACTCTGGCCTGTACACTACACCATGGGTCATACACTGTAATACTCACACTCCGGCCTGTACACTACACCATGGGTCATACACTGTAATACTCACACTCCGGCCTGTACACTACACCATGGGTCATACACTGTAATACTCACACTCCGGCCTGTACACTACACCATGGGTCATACACTGTAATACTCACACTCCAGCCTGTACACTACACCATGGGTCATACACTGTAATACTCACACTCTGGCCTGTACAGTACACCATGGGTCATACACTGTAATACTCACACTCTGGCCTGTACACTACACCATGGGTCATACACTGTAATACTCACACTGCGGCCTGTACACTACACCATGGGTCATACACTGTAATACTCACACTCTGGCCTGTACAGTACACCATGGGTCATACACTGTAATACTCACACTCTGGCCTGTACACTACACCATGGGTCATACACTGTAATACTCACACTCCGGCCTGTACACTACACCATGGGTCATACACTGTAATACTCACACACCGGCCTGTACACTACACCATGGGTCATACACTGCAATACTCACACTCCGGCCTGTACACTACACCATGGGTCATACACTGTAATACTCACACTCTGGCCTGTACACTACACCATGGGTCATACACTGTAATACTCACACTCCGGCCTGTACACTACACCATGGGTCATACACTGCAATACTCACACTCCGGCCTGTACACTACACCATGGGGCATACACTGTAATACTCACACTCCGGCCTGTACACTACACCATGGGGCATACACTGTAATACTCACACTCCGGCCTGTACACTACACCATGGGTCATACACTGTAATACTCACACTCTGGCCTGTACAGTACACCATGGGTCATACACTGTAATACTCACACTCCGGCCTGTACACTACACCATGGGGCATACACTGTAATACTCACACTGCGGCCTGTACACTACACCATGGGTCATACACTGTATAATACTCACACTCCGGCCTGTACACTACACCATGGGTCATACACTGTAATACTCACACTCCGGCCTGTACACTACACCATGGGTCATACACTGCAATACTCACACTCCGGTCTGTACACTGCACCATGGGTCATACACTGTAATACTCACACTCTGGCCTGTACACTACACCATGGGTCATACACTGTAATACTCACACTCCGGCCTGTACACTACACCATGGGTCATACACTGTAATACTCACACTGCGGCCTGTACACTACACCATGGGTCATACACTGTAATACTCACACACCGGCCTGTACACTACACCATGGGTCATACACTGCAATACTCACACTACAGCCTGTACACTACACCATGGGTCATACACTGTAATACTCACACTCCGGCCTGTACACTACACCATGGGTCATACACTGCAATACTCACACTCCGGCCTGTACACTACACCATGGGTCATACACTGCAATACTCACACTCTGGCCTGTACACTACACCATGGGTCATACACTGTAATACTCACACTCCGGCCTGTACACTACACCATGGGTCATACACTGCAATACTCACACTCCGGCCTGTACACTACACCATGGGTCATACACTGTAATACTCACACTCCGGCCTGTACACTACACCATGGGTCATACACTGTAATACTCACACTCCGGCCTGTACACTACACCATGGGTCATACACTGTAATACTCACACTCCGGTCTGTACACTACACCATGGGTCATACACTGTAATACTCACACTCCGGCCTGTACACTACACCATTGGTCATACACTGTAATACTCACACTGCAGCCTGTACACTACACCATGGGTCATACACTGTAATACTCACACTCCGGCCTGTACACTACACCATGGGTCATACAGTGTAATACTCACACTCCGGCCTGTACACTACACCATGGGTCATACACTGCAATACTCACACTCTGGCCTGTACACTACACCATGGGTCATACACTGTAATACTCACACTCCGGCCTGTACACTACACCATGGGTCATACACTGTAATACTCACACTGCGGCCTGTACACTACACCATGGGTCATACACTGCAATACTCACACTCTGGCCTGTACACTACACCATGGGTCATACAGTGTAATACTCACACTGCGGCCTGTACACTACACCATGGGTCATACAGTGTAATACTCACACTGCGGCCTGTACACTACACCATGGGTCATACACTGTAATACTCACACTCCGGCCTGTACACTACACCATGGGTCATACACTGTAAAACTCACACTCCGGCCTGTACACTACACCATGGGTCATACACTGTAATACTCACACTGCGGCCTGTACACTACACCATGGGTCATACAGTGTAATACTCACACTTCGGCCTGTACACTACACCATGGGTCATACACTGTAATACTCACACTCTGGCCTGTACACTACACCATGGGTCATACAGTGTAATACTCACACTGCGGCCTGTACACTACACCATGGGTCATACACTGCAATACTCACACTGCGGCCTGTACACTACACCATGGGTCATACAGTGTAATACTCACACTCCGGCCTGTACACTACACCATGGGTCATACACTGTAATACTCACACTCCGGCCTGTACACTACACCATGGGTCATACAGTGTAAAATACTCACACTGCGGCCTGTACACTACACCATGGGTCATACAGTGTAATACTCACACTCCGGCCTGTACCCTACACCATGGGTCATACAGTGTAATACTCACACTGCGGCCTGTACACTACACCATGGGTCATACACTGCAATACTCACACTCCGGCCTGTACACTACACCATTGGTCATACACTGTAATACTCACACTCCGGCCTGTACACTACACCATGGGTCATACACTGTAATACTCACACTGCGGCCTGTACACTACACCATGGGTCATACACTGCAATACTCACACTCTGGCCTGTATACTACACCATGGGTCATACACTGTAATACTCACACTCCGGCCTGTACACTACACCATGGGTCATACACTGCAATACTCACACTCCAGCCTGTACACTACACCATGGGTCATACACTGCAATACTCACACTCCGGCCTGTACACTACACCATGGGTCATACACTGCAATACTCACACTCTGGCCTGTACACTACACCATGGGTCATATGTCGCGGGCGGAGAGGAGGGTGTCAGCACACCGCGCTCACCCCTTCTGCTCGGGTCCGGCGGCCGCCGCTGCTCAGTGGTGGCTCGAGCTGTGGGCCGGATCCCGGGGGTTTCTCGAGCGGCACTCCTCGCCCGTGAGTGAAAAGGGGGGTTGTTGGGTGTGGGGATTGTTTATTGTCCGTGACGCCACCCACGGTTGTGGTGATTTCACCACCGCTGCTCAATACGGGGACCCCGGGGATGGTGATGCGGAGCAGCTAGGTGTTGTGTTGCCCCTCCGTGGGTAGGGGTTGGTGATCCCGGGGCCCGGTGATGGCTTGAGAGGTGCAGGGCCCGGTGGGCGCAGGGACGCGGGGGCAGCGCTGTGCCTTGCGGCACTGTGGTACTCACTCAGCCTGAGACGTTGACACAGTTTGTACGGTAAACCAAACGGCTGGTAAGACGGTCCCACGGACGGCTGCGATTGCTCTCCCAGTAGGTGACGGTGATGTCCCTCTTCCTTGCACCTTGGTGTACTTGTTGGTTGCGATGGGTCCCCACCGGTAACCCGCTCCCCGGCTTCAAGCTGGGCCGGAGGAGCTCTACTCTTTGCCCGCAGGCGCTGGCCCTCAGAAACTGGTGCCCTGGCGGTGGCGGTGTCTCTGTTGTACAGGTTGGGCTGTTGCCTTTACTCGGGACTTGGTTGTTGGGGGATCTGCGTCCCCTTCACTGACGGATTCGGCAATTTATGGCGACTCCAAGCCTTGCCGGGGTCCGAGAGGCCCCTGCCCTGGTGCTGACTGTCCTTCGGAACACTGCTCCAGACCACCGGGCACACAGCCTACGGGGTCCTTCCAGGAACTTCCAAATGGTCCCCCTCCAGACAGTCACCGCCGTTGCTGACCTTGCTGACCTGTCCTGCACACAGCTGGACTACTTCAGGCTTTTCTCTCTGTCACCACTCTTGCTTTCCTTCTTTACTACTTTTCTTTCCTCACTTTCACTTGGCTGTTTACTTTAGCCCTGGCTGGGCTACTCCTCCACTCCTTCCACTTCCTCCTCCAAACTCTATCTGCCTGGTTCTTCCCGCCTCCAGAGCTGTGATCTCCTCGGTGGGCGGAGCCAACCACCTGGCCCACCCCCTGGTGTGAATCATCAGCCTCTGGAGGAAGGCAACAAGGATTTTTGGTTCAGCTTTGGTGTTCCTAACTGGGATGTAGGGTGTGATGGTGTGTGACCTGTGTCCCCTGGCTTGCCCAGGGCGACACATTCCCCCTTAGCAAAACGCAGACCGTCCGCGGGCTGCCGTCCAACACCGGTTTTATTTTTTGTAAAAGATAACATGGTAATTCAACATATGTACATTTTTTAATAACTCTTCCCAAAACGGGAGGCACATTTCACTTTAACGTTGCATAACGGTTTACGGTTACGGTTTCCGCTCTCTCCCTTCCAAGTAACCTGGCCCTGATGCTGCCCCTAAAGCCCAGGCAGCACCCCTTGACCCACAGTCCAGCACACGGTACCCGAGCGGGATCTGTCCTTTCCCTCCAGAGGGTAGCCACCGGTTCCTTTGGTGGCTGGGCCCTAGCCTGCTCTGCTCAGGGCCCTCCCTCCAATCTGCCTCTCCGGAGGCGGCCTGCGGAAAACGGTAACGGTAAACAACATATTTACAAGCCACTAACGTCTGTGGTTGCCCTGCAAGTTCACGGGCTTGTCCATGGATAGTCCTCCATGCAAAACTTTGTAAACGGTCCCCACGGGGACAACGGTGCCGGCTCCAGCCGGTTCAATCACAAAAGCAATCAGGTAACTTCTTCGGTAATCATTTTCTTCATTGGCAGAACTTTCAAACTTTTCAAACAAACAAGCACTCTTTGCATTCCCTGACCCCTTTTACTCACAGAACGGTCTCCCTGTACCTAAGTGGAGGTCTACCTAGGTTGGAACGGGTGGACCTTCGGGGCCCGGTGTCAGTGGTGCTAGACAGTGGGGTAGAGGGAACAATCGGTTCCTCCTCCCGGCTATAGTGTGGAGCAGGCGGGGGCGTAGGGGAGCTGGATGCAGGTTCATCCCTGGGCACTGGCACTGGTTCTGGCTCACGGTTAACCGCTTCCACTACTTCTTCATCCACGGGTTGTGGGAACAGTATCACTGGAAGAATCACCGCGCCGTTCTGTGTAGGCCAGTTTGCTGGGAAGTCACCCATTACCGTGTGGATTACCTCTGCTGCCTTCTCCGCTGGTGGAGAAACCGGTACTTCAGCCTCTGCCTTCAACGCTGGAGGGCACCTTTTTAGATGGTCCCGGGAAACTGTGGCCAGGGTGCCCCCTTGGTCACGACTGATCTGGTAGGCCTTCCCATCTTCCCATTCTGTGGGTTGTATGACGTAAGGGACTTGCTCCCACTGATCATCCAGCTTGTGGGTTTTCCTCTTCCGTTTCAGCACTACATCTCCTGGCTGGAAAGGACCCGCGGACGCCTTCTGATTGAACCGGTGCTCCTGCTGTTCTCGACTTCGACTGAGGTTTTTCTCCACATACTCCTGGATTTGCCGGTATTGTGCTCTCCTCCGACTTTCCCACTCCACCGTCGAAGGGAGTGCTTCGGGGGCCTCCAACCCCATCTCCAGATCCACCGGCAGGCGGCCAGGCCGAGCCCTCATCAGATACGCTGGGGTGCACTTCGTCGAGCTAGAGGGGATATTATTGTACATGTCGACCAGGTCGGGTAACTTTTCCGGCCACAGGTTCCGTTCTTCCAGTGGTAGCGTCTTGAGAAGCCCCAGGACCAAGTGGTTCATTTTCTCGCACATGCCATTGGTTTGGGCGTGGTACGGAGTGGTCCGGATTTTCTTGCAGCCATACAACTGGCAGAATTCGTGGAACACCTCTGCTTCAAAGGCCGGGCCCTGGTCAGTCAGCACCTTTTCAGGGTACCCATGGGGTCGGCAAAAATAAGCCTGGAACGCTCGAGCAGCGGTTCGACCAGTCAGGTCCTTAACGGGGACTACCACCATAAATCTTGAGTAGTGGTCTACAATGGTCAATGCATAGGTGTACCCACTTCGGCTAGGGGTGAGCTTGACATGGTCTAGGGCGACCAATTCCAGCGGCTGATGGGTGACTATTGGATGTAAGGGTGCCCTCTGGCTAGTCTCGTCCTTTCTCCTTAGCGTACAAGGACCGCACTCTCGGAACCAGGCTTCCACCGATTCACGCATCCCACTCCAATAGCACCGCTCCCTCAACAGCATCTCCAGCTTCTTCCACCCGAAGTGGCCAGTACCATCATGGTATGCCCGCAGGACAGTGGCGACGTCAGCTTGAGGAATGACCAACTGGCATATTTTCTCATGGGTCTTCGGGTTGATCAGCTCACGGTACAGCCTCCCCTGGTGTAGGTAAAGCCGTTTCCGTTCCTTCCACAAGCGTTGGGCTTCGGCTGGAGCGGCAGGGTCTATTCCCATAGCACCTTGTTCCACCAGAGTCTTGACAAGGTGAACAGCCGGCGCTTGGTCCTGAGCTTCCTGCCACTCTTGACTGGGCCGTGGGTCCAGATCCACTCGTTGCTGATGTACTTGTACCCTCTCAGTAGGCGGCTGGTGAAACGCAGGCAACTCAATCTCCTCGAGGTCGTCATCCTCGCACCCCTCTTCTGACAAATGGGGGATTCGGGAGAGTGCATCCGCATTGATGTTGACGCGACCGGCTCGGTACTTTATGGTGAAGTCATAGTTGGCTAGCCGGGCTACCCACCGCTGCTCCAGCGCGCCCAACTTGGCCGTGTTCAGGTGAGTCAGCGGATTGTTGTCCGTAAACGCGGTGAATGTTGCTGCCGCCAAGTAGTGGCGGAACTGCTCCGTGATGGCCCACACCAACGCCAATAGCTCGAGCTTGAAGGAGCTGTAGTTCTCAGGGTTCCTTTCGGTCGGCCGGAGTTTTCGGCTAGCATAGGCAATCACCTTCTCCTTTCCATCCTGGACCTGGGATAGGACCGCTCCTAGCCCCACGTTACTGGCGTCCGTGTGAAGGATGAACGGGCGCCCATAATCAGGGTACGCCAGGACCTCTTCTCCGGTCAAGGCCGCCTTCAATTGGCAAAAGGACTCTTCATGCTTGTCCTCCCACGACAGTGGGGCTCCAATGGGTCTACCACCTTTGGTCTGTCCCACGAGGAGGTCTTGCATGGGGGCAGCCATCTTCGTGTACCCCTTTATAAAGCGCCGATAGTACCCCACCAGACCCAGAAACTGCCTTACTTCCCTCACTGTAGTTGGTCTCGGCCAGCTCTGGATGGCAGTAATCTTCTCAGGGTCGGGGGCGACACCATCCGCACTCACCACATGCCCTAGATACTGCACCCGGGGTTTCAGCAGGTGGCATTTAGAGGGCTTCAACTTCATCCCGTACTTGGCAAGGGACGCGAACACCTCGGCCAGGTGCTCCAGATGGGCCTCATACGTCTGGGAATAAACAATCACATCATCCAAGTACAACAGGACGGTCTCGAAGTTTAGATGTCCCAGACAGCACTCCATCAGCCGTTGAAAGGTTCCGGGGGCATTGCACAGCCCAAACGGCATGCTATTGAATTCGCAGAGCCCCATCGGGGTGGTGAAGGCGGTCTTCTCCCGGTCCTCTGGGGCCACGGCCACTTGCCAGTATCCGCTGGTGAGGTCAAGGGTCGAGAAGTAGTTTGCAGTTCTCAGTGCGGCCAAAGACTCTTCAATACGAGGTAATGGATAGGCGTCTTTATGGGTTATCTGGTTGATCTTCCGGTAGTCCACACACATCCGCATGGTACCATCCTTCTTCTTGACCAGTACCAACGGAGCGGCCCAGGGACTACAGCTGTCCCGAATAACCCCTGCCTCCTTCATATTCCTCAACATATCCTTGGCACACTGGTAATGTGCAGGGGGAATAGGTCTATACCTCTCTTTGATAGGGGGATGTTCACCGGTGGGGATGTGATGTTGGACCCCCTTAATCTGCCCAAAGTCTAGGGGGTGCTTACTAAAAACCTGTTCATACTCCTGCACCACCCTGTATACCCCTGCCCTGTGATGTGTAGGGGTATTATCAGTGCCTACATGTAGCTGTTGATGCCACTCCTTTGTCTCCCCCTGGGGTGGGGAAGTGTTGGTGGTAGGTGGGAGTGTGGATGGACTAGCTTCATGGATAGTGTGAGGGTCCAGGGTGAGCAGCTTGGCAATGGTGGCATACCGGGGAAGCCTGACCTCTTCCTCTCCACAGTTCAGCACTCTCACAGGCACTCTCCCTTTCTTCACATCCACCACCCCTCGGGCGGCCATTACAGTGGGCCAGTGCTCGGAAGGCATGGGCTCCATCATCGCAGGGTAGTCACGCCCCTGAGGCCCTACTGCTGCCCTACACCAGATCATCATCTCACTCCTAGGGGGCACAGTCAATGGAAGTCCATTAGCGGCAATCAGCATTATACTATTGTCTGGGGGCGCCAGCTCGTCTACGGCCCAATACCGCTGGTACAACGTGTACGGTATGGTAGTTACCTGTGATCCAGTGTCCAAGAGAGCCATCACTGGTATGCCGTCCACAGCCACGGGGATGATAGTGCGGGCCCCGATATATCGGTCCCGCCAGTCCGGGGGGCCACGATGTTCTACTCCTGAGGATTGGCCCGGGGCCCCAGGGGTTGCTCGTTTAACGGGCACTGTCGGAAGTAATCACCCGGCTTACGGCACTTGTAGCAGATTGGGGGTCTGCTTCGCGGGTTGTTAACACTTTTCCGCTGCATCCAGGGAACATCCTCGGGACTGTCAGCAAGCTGTATCTGTGCTGGAGGCTGAGGTCTGGTCAGAGGTTGTAGTGCAGCCAGGATTTTGGCAAGGTCTCCGTCCATGCGACGGACCTGGGCTGCCAGTTCTTCCACTGTGCTGCTCGGGGCTGCAGATGTTGGAGATGTTGGTTTGGCTGAGGCTGCCACAAAGGGAGCCGTCTCGACGGGCCACGGGGCGGGTTCCAGAACTTCGGCTGCTGGGGGCTGTAGTGCTTTAATGGCCCGCTCTTTTAACACAGCAAAGTCCACATCAGGGTGTTCCAGGGCCCACAGCCGGAGTTGTTTACGATCCTCAGGGGACCTCATCCCCTGCGCAAATTGCTCCACTAACATCTTGTTGCTATCCGCCTCATTAATAGGGTTCTCCCGCTTCAGCGTGCGGAGGGCGGTCTGCAGACATAGAGCATAGTCCCGAATGCTATCCCCAGCTCGTTGCCGGCACTGGTAAAACTGCATCCTCAGCTCAGCTTCAGTCCGGGTCTCGAAGGCAGTCTGTAGCTTCTCAAAGATGGTGGCTACAGAGAGCCGGTCCCCCTCGGCCCAGGTCTCCGCTTCCTGCTCCGCCGCACCGGTTAACTGGCCTAGCACTATCGCTGCACGTTGCTTATCCGTCAGGGGGTACAGCTCTAGCAACGGGTTAAGCTTTTTCCGGAAGGCCTGTAGGGCATCCGGTTTCCTGTCATACTGCGGTAGCCAGGCAGCTCCGGGCGCATAGGGCAAGGAGAACGGCATGACCTGAGCGAGCGCGGGGGCCGCGGCACCTCCCGCCGGTACGGCCGGGACCTGGGCAGGTCCATTCCCATCCGCGGGTGCCGCTGCGGCTGCGACCACCGCTCCTCCAGCGGCTCCGTCGGGCGCAGACATCTTGTTTCCGTCCCCCTTAGCTCTTTCCGGCCCCTCCTTTCCCGGGGCGGGGTTTTGGCCTTCGCGCCTCTACTACTCGAGAAGACGCTCGAGCGGGAACTTTTCGCGCCAAAGATGGCGGCTTCTGAAATTTTCCTGCCGGATATCTCCGGCGGTAACAAGGCGCACCTCTACCTGACGGCAGAGCGGTAAGATCCTGTTCGTGACGCCAAGTTGTCGCGGGCGGGGAGGAGGGTGTCAGCACACTACGCTCACCCCTTCTGCTCGGGTCCGGCAGCTGCTGCTCAGTGGTGGCTCGAGCGGTAGGCCGGATCCCGGGGGGGTTTCTCGAGCGGCACTCCTCGCCCGTGAGTGAAAGGGGGTTGTTCGGTGTGGGGATTGTTTATTGTCCGTGACGCCACCCACGGTTGTGGTGATTTCACCACCGCTGCTCGGTGCGGGGATCCCGGGGATGGTGATGCGGAGCAGCCAGGTGTTGTGTTGCCCCTCCGTGGGTAGGGGTTGGTGATCCCAGGGCCCGGTGATGGCTTGGGAGGTGCAGGGCCTGGTGGGCGCATGGACGCGGGGGCAGCGCTGTGCCTTGCGGCACTGTGGTACTCACTCAGCCTGAGACGTTGACACAGTTTGTACGGTAAACCAAACGGCTGGCAAGACGGTCCCACGGACGGCTGCGATTGCTCTCCCAGTAGGTGACGGTGATGTCCCTCTTCCTTGCACCTTTGTGTACTTGTTGGTTGCGATGGGTCCCCACCGGTAACCCGCTCCTCGGCTTCAAGCTGGGCCGAAGGAGCTCTACACTTTGCCCGCAGGCGCTGGCCCTCAGAAACTGGTGCCCTGGCGGTGGCGGTGTCTCTGTTGTACAGGTTGGGCTGTTGCCTTTACTCGGGACTTGGTTGATGGGGGATCTACGTCCCCTTCACTGACGGATTCGGCAATTTATGGCGACTCCAAGCCTTGCCGGGGTCCGAGAGGGCCCTGCCCTGGTGCTGACTGTCCTTCGGAACACTGCTCCAGACCACCGGGCACACAGCCTACGGGGTCCTTCCAGGAACTTCCAAACGGTCCCCCTCCAGACAGTCACCGCCGTTGCTGACCTTGCTGACCTGTCCTGCACACAGCTGGACTACTTCAGGCTTTTCTCTCTGTCACCACTCTTGCTTTCCTTCTTTACTACTTTTCTTTCCTCACTTTCACTTGGCTGTTTACTTTAGCCCTGGCTGGGCTACTCCTCCACTCCTTCCACTTCCTCCTCCAAACTCTATCTGCCTGGTTCTTCCCGCCTCCAGAGCTGTGATCTCCTCGGCGGGCGGAGCCAACCGCCTGGCCCACCCCCTGGTGTGAATCATCAGCCTCTGGAGGAAGGCAACAAGGATTTTTGGTTCAGCTTTGGTGTTCCTAACTGGGATGTAGGGTGTGATGGTGTGTGACCTGTGTCCCCTGGCTTGCCCAGGGCGACACACATACACTGCAATACTCACACTCCGGCCTGTACACTACACCATGGGTCATACACTGTAATACTCACACTGCGGCCTGTACACTACACCATGGGTCATACACTGTAATACTCACACTCCAGCCTGTACACTACACCATGGGTCATACACTGCAATACTCACACTCCGGCCTGTACACTACACCATGGGTCATACACTGTAATACTCACACTCCGGCCTGTACACTACACCATGGGTCATACACTGTAATACTCATACTCCGGCCTGTACACTACACCATGGGTCATACACTGTAATACTCACACTGCGGCCTGTACACTACACCATGGGTCATACACTGCAATACTCACACTCTGGCCTGTACACTACACCATGGGTCATACACTGCAATACTCACACTCTGGCCTGTACACTACACCATGGGTCATACAGTGTAATACTCACACTCTGGCCTGTACACTACACCATGGGTCATACACTGCAATACTCACATTCCGGCCTGTACACTACACCATGGGTCATACACTGCAATACTCACACTCTGGCCTGTACACTACACCATGGGTCATACACTGCAATACTCACACTCCGGCCTGTACACTACACCATGGGTCATACACTGCAATACTCACATTCCGGCCTGTACACTACACCATGGGTCATACACTGCAATACTCACACTCTGGCCTGTACACTACACCATGGGTCATACACTGCAATACTCACACTCCGGCCTGTACACTACACCATGGGTCATACACTGCAATACTCACACTCCGGCCTGTACACTACACCATGCGTCATACACTGCAATACTCACACTCTGGCCTGTACAGTACACCATGGGTCATACACTGCAATACTCACACTCTGGCCTGTACACTACACCATGGCTCATACACTGTAATACTCACACTGCGGCCTGTACACTACACCATGGGTCATACACTGCAATACTCACACTCTGGCCTGTACACTACACCATGGGTCATACACTGCAATACTCACACTCCGGCCTGTACACTACACCATGGGTCATACACTGCAATACTCACACTGCGGCCTGTACACTACACCATGGGTCAT
This sequence comes from Anomaloglossus baeobatrachus, assembly GCF_048569485.1. Taxonomy (NCBI): domain Eukaryota; kingdom Metazoa; phylum Chordata; class Amphibia; order Anura; family Aromobatidae; genus Anomaloglossus; species Anomaloglossus baeobatrachus. Next base: position 674,396,246 of record NC_134356.1, on the reverse strand, counting down.
ACACTGTAATACTCACACTCCGGCCTGTACACTACACCATGGGTCATACACTGTAATACTCACACTCCGGCCTGTACACTACACCATGGGTCATACACTGTAATACTCACACTGCGGCCTGTACACTACACCATGGGTCATACACTGCAATACTCACACTCCGGCCTGTACACTACACCATGGGTCATACACTGCAATACTCACACTCTGGCCTGTACACTACACCATGGGTCATACACTGCAATACTCACACTCTGGCCTGTACACTACACCATGGGTCATACAGTGTAATACTCACACTGCGGCCTGTACACTACACCATGGGTCATACACTGTAATACTCACACTCCGGCCTGTACACTACACCATGGGTCATACACTGTAATACTCACACTCCGGCCTGTACACTACACCATGGGTCATACGCTGTAATACTCACACTGCGGCCTGTACACTACACCATGAGTCATACACTGCAATACTCACACTCCGGCCTGTACACTACACCATGGGTCATACACTGCAATACTCACACTCCGGCCTGTACACTACACCATGGGTCATACACTGCAATACTCACACTCTGGCCTGTACACTACACCATGGGTCATACAGTGTAATACTCACACTGCGGCCTGTACACTACACCATGGGTCATACACTGTAATACTCACACTCCGGCCTGTAAACTACACCATGGGTCATACACTGTAATACTCACACTCCGGCCTGTACACTACACCATGGGTCATACACTGTAATACTCACACTCCGGCCTGTACACTACACCATGGGTCATACACTGTAATACCCACACTGCGGCCTGTACACTACACCATTGGTCATACACTGTAATACCCACACTCCGGCCTGTACACTACACCATGGGTCATACACTGTAATACCCACACTGCGGCCTGTACACTACACCATGGGTCATACACTGTAATACCCACACTGCGGCCTGTACACTACACCATTGGTCATACAGTGTAATACTCACACTCTGGCCTGTACACTACACCATGGGTCATACACTGCAATACCCACACTGCGGCCTGTACACTACACCATGGGTCACACACTGTAATACTCACACTCCGGCCTGTACACTACACCATGGGTCATACACTGCAATACTCACACTCCGGCCTGTACACTACACCATGGGTCATACACTGCAATACTCACACTCTGGCCTGTACACTACACCATGGGTCATACAGTGTAATACTCACACTGCGGCCTGTACACTACACCATTGGTCATACACTGTAATACTCACACTCCGGCCTGTACACTACACCATGGGTCATACACTGTAATACTCACACTCCGGCCTGTACACTACACCATGGGTCATACACTGTAATACTCACACTGCGGCCTGTACACTACACCATGAGTCATACACTGCAATACTCACACTCCGGCCTGTACACTACACCATGGGTCATACACTGCAATACTCACACTCCGGCCTGTACACTACACCATGGGTCATACACTGCAATACTCACACTCTGGCCTGTACACTACACCATGGGTCATACAGTGTAATACTCACACTGCGGCCTGTACACTACACCATTGGTCATACACTGTAATACTCACACTCCGGCCTGTACACTACACCATGGGTCATACACTGTAATACTCACACTCCAGCCTGTACACTACACCATGGGTCATACACTGTAATACTCACACTCCGGCCTGTACACTACACCATTGGTCATACACTGTAATACTCACACTCCAGCCTGTACACTACATCATGGGTCATACACTGCAATACTCACACTCCGGCCTGTATACTACACCATTGGTCATACACTGTAATACTCACACTCCGGCCTGTACACTACACCATTGGTCATACACTGTAATACTCACACTCCGGCCTGTACACTACACCATTGGTCATACACTGTAATACTCACACTCCGGCCTGTACACTACACCATGGGTCATACAGTGTAATACTCACACTGCGGCCTGTACACTACACCATGGGTCATACACTGTAATACTCACACTCCGGCCTGTACACTACACCATGGGTCATACAGTGTAATACTCACACTTCGGCCTGTACACTACACCATGGGTCATACACTGCAATACTCACACTCCGGCCTGTACACTACACCATGGGTCATACACTGTAATACTCACACTCCGGCCTGTACACTACACCATGGGTCATACAGTGTAATACTCACACTCCGGCCTGTACACTACACCATGGGTCATACACTGTAATACTCACACTCCGGCCTGTACACTACACCATGGGTCATACACTGTAATACTCACAGTCCGGCCTGTACACAACACCATGGGTCATACACTGTAATACTCACAGTCCGGCCTGTACACTACACCATGGGTCATACACTGTAACACTCACACTCCGGCCTGTACACTACACCATTGGTCATACACTGTAATACTCACACTCCGGCCTGTACACTACACCATGGGTCATACACTGTAATACTCACACTCCGGCCTGTACACTACACCATGGGTCATACACTATAATACTCACACTCCGGCCTGTACACTACACCATGGGTCATACACTGTAATACCCACACTCCGGCCTGTACACTACACCATGGGTCATACACTGTAATACTCACACTCCGGCCTGTACACTACACCATGGGTCATACACTGTATAATACTCACACTCCGGCCTGTACACTACACCATGGGTCATACACTGTTGGTGATTCGAGGTCAGATATTTGCACAGAGCGGTTGTCAGCTCCCCTCCCCCGCTCCTGGCCTGTCAATGAGTAATGTATAACTCCATGTGTCTGTGCGGAGGTCACACACCTGCTATAGCAGGAAGCGGCTGCCATATTTATACAGCTGATAAGATGCTCTGATGATATCGGTGACAGATAAGTTGAGGGCACCCTCTGATAGCGGCACCCATCCCCCTCTGTACTCTGCCCGTGAAGACATGCACAGGAGGACGGCATAGTAAGAGGAAGCGTCTCCAGCCCGGATCTATAACCATGATGTCACAGATTCCAACAGACGCGGATTATTGGTTTATTGATTCCTCACAAAAGATAAAACATGGACAGAATTTTCCATGATGCTCATCACCAAGAGATACATCCAACAATGCACAAAGTAATAAAATCGGCCGTCCAGTTTAGTCCAACCCCCCCCCCCCCCCTTCCTTCACTTCAAGAATGAGTCTTGTACAGAAAGTCCTTCAATACACTGACCATTCTCAATCAGTGGATTCCATCATAGTGTATATACCGGATCGAGCTGCATTGCAGAGATCAAGAGCAGCACGAGAGAAGTCTGGGAGTTTCGGATTCTTGAGGATGTTAGTCTTGGGTCACAAATGGCACAGATAGGTTGATAGACAGAGATGAGGGAAGAGAATTAGGGAGGTGCAAAATTGTGGAGAGTTTTGTAGGTGAGATTGATCATTTATATTGTATCCTATTGTGAATGGGCAACCAGTGCAATGACTGGCACAGGGTGGAGGCACTGGTGTAATAGCTGGACACAAATATGATCCTGGCTGCTGCATTCAGGTTTGTGGGTGAGAGTGATTGATAAGTTTATATTGTATTCTGTAGCTGATGGGCAACCAGTGCAATGAATGACACAGGATGGAGGTATCAGTGTAGCAGCTGGACACAAATATGATCCTTGCTGCTGCATTCAAGCTTGTGGGCAAGAGTGATAAGTTTATATTGTACTCTATAGTGGATGAGCAACCAATGCAATGACTGGCACAGAGTAGAGGCATTGATGTAACAGCCGGACAGAGTTATGATCCTTGTTGCTGTATCGAAGTTTGTGCCTGAGAGTGATAAGTTTATATTGTAATCTATAGCAGATGGGTTACCAGTGCAATGACTGGCACAGAAGAATAGAGGCATCAATGTAACAGCTGGACAGAGATATGATCCTTGTTGCTGCATTCAGGTTTTTGGGTGAGAGTGATAAGTTAATTTTGTACTCTGTAGTGGATGGGTAACCTAACCAGTGCAATGACTGGCACACAGTAGAGGCATTGTTGTAGCAGGTGGACAGAGTTATGATCCTTGTTGCTGTATTAAAGTTTGTGAGTAAGAGTGATAAGTTTATATTGTAACTCTATAGCAGATGGGTAACCAGTTAAATGACTGGCACAGAATAGAGGCATCAATGTAACAGCTGGACAGAGATATGATCCTTGTTGCTGCTTTCAGGTTTTTGGGTGAGAGTGATAAGTTAATTTTGTACTCTGTAGTGGATGGGTAACCAGTGCAATGACTGGCACAGAGTAGAGGCATCGATGTAGTGGCTGGACAGAGATATGATCCTTGCTGCTGCATTCAGGTTTGTGGGTGAGAGTGATACATTTGTATTGTTATAGCGGATGGGCAATCAGTGCAATCACTGGGACAGGATGGAGGCACTGGTGTAGTAGCTGGACAGAAATATGATTCTGGCTGCTGCATTCAGGTTTGTGGGTGAGAGTGATAAGTTTATATTGTACTCTATAGCAGATGGGTAACCAGTGAAATGACTGGAACAAGGTGGAGGCATCAATGTAGCTGCTAGACAAAAATGGATGGGCAACCAGTGCAATGGCTGGCACAAGTTGGAGGCATCAGTGTAGTGGCTGGACAGAAATATGATCCTGGCAGCTGCATTCAGGATGGATTGGAGAGGAGAGAGTTTAGCAAGAAGGAAACCTATTAGTAGAGTGTATTGCAGGTGCTTGGACACCAGGTTCGAGACCCCACCCTGCAGGTTTTGTGGCATATAAGCAGCCAATCAACATGCAGGAATTGCCTTCCCCATGTTGGCTACTGACATTATTGTGATTGGCCAGCCGCATTGTGTCATTGGGTCTATACAAGACCCGAGGCCGCAATTCTCAGCACACTGTCCTCTGGTAGCAATTGTGGGAGAGTTTATATAGGAAGGTGGGCATAGATTACAGCACAAATATAGGCAGGGTTTATTGCCTTATAGTCCTTCTATAAGTATACTGCTGCTGTAAGCTAATAACAAAAAAAGTCCTTTTTTCGGGATAATTATTGTCCTTTCTATAGTAAAACCATTGTTACCTGCATCCAGTGTAGAGATAGCAGGAATACATTTGGATTAGAGGCATGTAGGCAGGGTTGATTGCCTTACAGTCTTTCTATAGGTATACTGCTGTAACCTAAAAACAAAAAAAAGTCCTTTTCCAGGATAATTACTGTCCTTTCTCTAGTAAAACCGATGTTACCTCCACCCAGTGTAAGGATAGCAGGGATAGTTTTGGATTAGAGGCATGTAGGCAGGGTTTATTGCCTTACAGTCCTTCTATAGGTATACTGCTGCTGCGACCTAAAAACAAAAACAAAAAAAGTCCTTTTCCAGGATAATTACTGTCCTGTCTTTAGTAAAACTGCTGTTACCCACAGTCAGTGTAGGGATAGGTGCTGGAGCAGGGACTGTTTTGGATTAAAGGCATATAGGAAGGGTTTATTGTTTTATTCCACTTTACTTACTTTAAAAAGTTAAACATTCTTTCTTGTATAATGACTTGTATGTAGGTTAAATTATAAAGAGTGGAAAAAAAGCCTCTTCCACCCCTTAATATCTAGGCCATCTCTCACCATATTTCCCCATCATGTATGACTATGCAGGAGGTGGCAGAGTCTCTGCAATGTGAAGTGTAGGTCTATGGAAAGTGTGTCATGCTTCATGACGAAAATTGTGCTAAGGTAATGTGAGCAATGTAAGAGCAGAGTGTAATAGCTGGGCAGGTGTTAGATTAGACATAGGTTTTTAGCACAGAGCAGAGTGAAGATATGTTTTATTATAAGTATGGTGACATCTAGTGGCCGGTTAACGTACTACAGCTGCTTAATTTAGCTATGGAAGGGATATGAGTGGGCCTGAGGAAGGCGTAAAAGGGTAGGGTGGTGGCCATTTTGTAGAGTAAAAGATATGGGGGGGAAGGTTTGACGAGGAGAGAAGGATGCTGGCCTAGGTGCAAGGGCCTCCTAACCCCCAAAACCACGAAGCCTCAGGGTCCAAACGGACGGGGGACCTAGATGAGTGGGACCACTCTGAAGGAACCGCAGACTAAAATTAGAAGGACTGGAGAAAGGGAAGCTGCCGCAGCAGATATGGCGGGAACTGGAATAGGAAGTGGAGGAAACCCTGATGAAACTAGGGCCCGCAATTCATTCCTGGGTCCGACTTGGTCCCAGTCTCCAGAAGGTTCAACCAATGTGAAGGGAAATGTAGCGTCAGTGGCCACATGTACTTGTCCACATGTTCGTGGTTAAATGGACCTTCCTAGAAACTGCATCGGTTAGGGCACGGGTGATGTTATGGGACGTGTTTGTGTAAGTCCGGGACGGCACACCGAGAAAAATTGTGGCGGCTGGGGACCGAGTACCAAGGGATGGCCACCGGCACGAGATTGCAGACAGCCCCAGTGTCCACAAGCCTAAAATGCAACATATCCAAGACAAGTAGTCTGGAAATGTGCCCGTTTATTGTTTGGGCCTATGGATGGGTGGCTGCGTATTTCAACTGGCATTCCAAGGCCTGGAATAGAGACAACTGAACGCTGCACGGGGACAGGGAAGTGGACAAGGTTGCTGGTGGTGGTTGTGAATGGGCAATGACAGGTTCAGGGTGGGAGGCATCCGCGCCTGCATCCTTGACAAGGGTTTGACCTGCATTTAGCACGAGAAGAGGCAGTTGGGTGACCCGCAGACAATGATTGTGGACCTAATTGTTTGGCCCACCTAGCTGGGTGCTTGGATGACATGTGCCTGTGCTTGCTGTGCTGGTGGTGCTCAGACTGGCAGTGGTCTGGCCCCTGCTGACTTTTGTACGGCACAGGTTGAAAATGACCATTCTTTTATCGTCTTCACTTTCACGAAAAAAGCGTGCCAGACTAGGGAACACCTAATCATTTTCCTGGCAACTTGCTGCATGTGGATGCTCTGGGGAACATGTGTCTGCCTTATCTTTCTGGTCACCGCATTGCCTCTTGTTGCCTGTTGCAGTGCTGTGAATCCCTCCCCTCTGCATTGCTGTCCTTGCTTTACAGGCCACCTTCCAAGGTTGGGTCACTGACTTCATCGTCCACCACGTCTTCCACTTCCACACTCTGATCCTCCTCCTGACTTGTAGACTCAATATGACTTGTTGGCAACTGTGTCTCATCATCATCCACCTCTTGAAACACTAATTGTCGTTCGCCACCTTCGACGTCTTCTGGCTGTGGCTGCTCAAATATTTGGGCATCACCACACACAATCTCTTCTTGAAACATGCACGGTAAAATGCCAGAATCAATAAATGTAAAGAGCTCCTTGGAGTGTCTGAGTGTGGGATCACTTGTCTTCTGGTCAAAGGAAGGAGGGGCAGGGAGAGGATTATGTGATCCAGACTCTTGGCCAGTAAGACTGGACAGTGTGGAAGATAGGGTGGTGGTGGGAAACAGACTGGAAGAATTACCTGCTATCCAAACAACCACCTATTTGCACTGTCATGGCTGAAAGATTGGTGTCCCATGCCCCCTGCACACTGGCATAGGAAGCCAGGTCTCTTGGATGAGGATGTTTCTTGTGCTCCCGCAGCAGGCGCAGTTTCACCGGGCCCACGCCTTCGACCTCTGCATGTACCATCAGCAGCATGTCCACTTCTCGTCCCTTACCGCACACCTTGCACATATTAAATTAGGTATATGATATACAGTGACTTTTTACCTTTTGACTTTCAGGCTCCATATCTCACCATCCTCTACATCTTTGAGCCTGAGACGACTATTTTATAGTCAATCATCTTGGCTATCTCCTACATAAATGTGACTTGGAGCTATGCAGTATATGATTAGTTATGGAGATTCTTGTCAGGTCATTGCATTACTATTTTGCTCCTGCTGTTTGAAACATTTTTTTTCTCATATACTACAAATTACAACCCGTTCTCACATGCCCTAGTAACTCAGTGTATTATTAGGTTGATTCCCAAGTGAAAGGTCACAGGTTTTAATCAAGGAGCCACCATGAAGAAGATTTCCCTCAAAAAGAGAAGCATCATCATCCAGCTCATCAATAGTGGTCTCTCGGCCAAGAAAATTGCCAAACTGCATCATCTGAGGCCATGACAGGTGGAAGAATATGAAAAGAAGTCCGCCCATTCACCCAAAAACCAAGAAGTGACGTCCAGGCAAAATATCGGAGTCAACAAGTCAGCTAATCACAAGGTCTATCAGTTCTGGAGACACCCGGCAGAGGAGGCGGGTCGTATGCTTCATAATAGTGAGATCACAGATGCCCATGAAGCCCCGAGTGACGCACATTACACAAGTCTGGAATGGTGGCCCGAAAAAAGGTGAAGAAGCCTTAACTTCAATATCATCATTAGAAGAGTCAGCTCAACTTTGCAGAAAAGTACAAAAAGTAGAAGATTTGGAAACGGGTGATTTGGAGCGATGAGACGAAAGTCAATAGACGGCTCTGAGGGGCCAAATGGCTCTGGAAGAAACAAGGGAAGAAGGAGCTAACTGATCTGGTGGACAGGGAGAGTGGACAGTGCATCCCTGGTGGTCAGGGAGAGTGGACAGTGCATCTCTGGTGGTCAGGGAGAGTGGACAGTGCATCTCTGGTGGTCAGGGAGAGTGGACAGTGCATCCCTGGTGGTCAGGCAGAGTGGACAGTGCATCTCTGGTGGTCAGGGAGAGTGGACAGTGCATCTCTGGTGGTCAGGGAGAGTGGACAGGGACTCTCTGGTGGTCAGGGAGAGTGGACAGGGCATCTCTGGTGGTCAGGGAGAGTGGACAGGGCATCTCTGGTGGTCAGGGAGAGTGGACAGGGCATCTTTGGTGGTCAGGGAAAGTGGACAGGGCATCTCTGGTGGTCAGGGAGCGTGGACAGTGCATCTCTGGTGGAGGGGGAGAGTGGACAGTGCATCTCTGGTGGAGGGGGAGAGTGGACAGTGCATCTCTGGTGGTCAGGGAGAGTGGGCAGTGCATCTCTGGTGGTCAGGGAGAGTGGACAGTGCATCTCTGGTGGTCAGGGAGAGTGGACAGTGCATCTCTGGTGGTCAGGGAAAGTGGACAGTGTATCTTTGGTGGTCTAGAATTTGGCAGAGGTTTTTATTCAAGCTTCTCTGGGAATCTAGAGTAGTGGAGGTTTTCCTTCCAGCTATCACAGTGGTCTGTGGTAGTGGAGAATTTCATTGCAGCATCTCCTATGGTAGCGGAGATGTTAATTTCAACTTCCCTGGTGGGCTAGGTAATGGAGGTGCAACAGTCAAGCCTCACCATCATTAATAAGAATATAGAACTAACGAAGCCACATAACACGTCACTTTATTTACACAGCGTTAGTAATATTCAGCAAAAATGGAAAACAACAATGAAGAAATGAAAAACAGTACAAAAAATTCACAACAGAATCACAGGAACGAAGAATAACGGAACCTGCAACTCCATACAACCATGGAGATAGTCCAGTACACAGGCATTACAGCAGCTCCCACGATGAGACCACCGGCTTCAGGCCATGGAGGTCACCAGATCTGGGACATGGAGGACACTCTTGATGATGTCACTGGTGCCTGTGTATGAGGTCACCTTTGATGAGGTTACTAGCTCCTGGGTATGAGGTCACCATTGAGGTCAATTTATCCTGTGTGAGATCATCCTTGATGAGGTCACTGACTCCGGGGTATGAGGTCACCCTTGATGATGTCACTGGTTCCATGTGTAATGGGTGACATCCCACAATCCCGGCACCTTATTTTTGTGTAAACTGAATGACTGTTGTGAATGTGATGTTGAGAAGATTTCTAACCACCACCACAAATGTGTCCACCTAGCTGAGGTCTGAACGGTCGCTGTTATCCCTTCGGACACAATCCCGTAAATCTGGCGTGGGTAGAACCTGCAGTTTCCCCGCTCTCTGCTCCTTCTTGTAGACCAGACTTCTTGATATAGTGGGCTCTTGTCCGGCACGTATGATTCTAAATGGAGGCCCATGTCCAGGCACAATGACGTCGGCCAAGCCCAGAAGGTTCCTCCGACTTTTCTCCTGAATTTCTGGGTTTTCGCTGAGTTCCCTCCAGGTGTCTTCATCTCCTTCTCTTTCGAACACATCCCCGGCGACTGCCACTGTGCCCAGCGACGTCCCCGGGACCAGCAGGGTGATGTCGCTCCCTGTGTGCCCCGGGGTGGCCACAACTTTTAGGCCTTCCCCTCCCGGTAAGAGGTAAGGTTCTCCACCGCGGAAGTTGTGGGAGACGTAGGAGCCGTCGCGCCACAGATCATACGACACCAAGATCTCGGCCTTGGGGAACAGGTTCAGGTTGCCCACGTGATCGGAATGTCCATGCGTGCAAATCACGTGTGTCACATCCTCGGGGGGCACCCCGCAGCCCCTCAGAGAGTCCAGGATGAAGTCTCGAGACCAAGGACCAGCAGTGTCCACCAGTACAGTCAGAGGACCGCGGACCAGGGTGACCGAACCATCGGCCTGAAAACGATCAGCGCCCACGTCCCTGCAGTAACCTTCCAGCAGGATGTGCACAGAGTGAGGAGTGCCAGGGATGTGGTGGGTGGAGAGAGGAGACGTCACGTACTGCGGAGAGGGAGGAAAGAGGAGACGTCACATACTGCAGAGAGGAAGGAGAGAGGAGACGTCGCATACGGTTGAAACCCTCAGTTTCCCTCCGCTCTCCCTCACAGCTGCAGGTTTTCCCTCCGCTCTCTATACAGACACATCTGCAGGTTTTTCCCTCCACTCCCTATAAAGACACATCTGTAGGTTTTTCCCTCCCTCTCTATACAGACACATCTGCAAGTTTTTCCCTCCTCTCTCTATAAAGAAATTTTCAATAGGATTGAGATCAGGGCTTTGTGATGGCCACTCCAAAACATTGACTTTGTTCTCCTTGGGCCACTTTGTAACCAATTTGGCAGTATGCGTCAGGTCCATTTGGAAGACCCATTTCTGCCCAAGCTTTAAGTTCCTGGCTGATGTCTTGAGACGTTGCTTCAGTATTGCCACATAATCTTCTTTCCTCATGATGCCAACTATTTTGTGAAGTGCACCAGTCCCTCCTGCAGTAAAACAACCCTACTTGATGCTGCCGCCCCCATCACAGTTGGGATGATGTTTCTTAGGCTTCAAAGTTTCTCCCTTTTCCTCCATACATAACAATGGTCATTATGGCCAAACAGTTCATTTTTACTTTTGGCAGACCACAGGACATGTCACCAAAAATTAAGGTCTTTGTTTCTGTGTGCATGTGCAAATATTATTCTGGCTTTTTTCTGTTTCTTTTGGAGTAATGGCTTCTTCCTGGCAGAGTGGTTTTTCAGCCCATGTTAATACAGGACTCGTATCACTGTGGATAATGACACAATCTTACCAGCTTCCGCCAGCATCTTCACAAGGTCTTTTTCTTTTGTTCTTGGGTTGATCTGCACATGTCTGACCAAAGCACGCTCATCTCTGGTACACAGAACCAGTTTCCTTCCTGAGCGGTATGATGGCTGGACATTCCCATCTTGTTTGTACTTGAGTATAATTGTTTGTACAGATGAACGAGGCTCCTTCAGGTATCTGGAAATTGCACCCAAGGATGAACCAGACTTATGCAAGTCCACAATTCTCTTCCTGAGATCTTGGCTGGTTTCTTTTGACTTTCCCATGATGCTACACAAAGAAGCCGTGTATCAGGTCAGGTGTGCATTACAATACATCCACATGTGTGTCTCTAATTAACTCAGATGTTGCCAATAAACTTATCAGAAGCTTCCAAAGACATGACCTCATCATATGGGCGGTCCCATATTGTTTAAAGGCATAGTACTGCTAGTGTTTGGGAACTTTTGACTTTTCAGAAAGTAATAAAAATGCCTGAACACATTCTCTCTCTCATTATTCTGGTATTTGGCAAATAGAAATAATTTTGGTTCCTATTTGACCTAAAACGGGAAAGGTTTATTCTGATTTCATGTTAGTGAGAAAAACCTGCAGATGTGTCTTTATAGAGAGCGGAGGGAAAAACCTGCAGATGTGTCTTTATAGAGGGCGGAGGGAAACGAATGGTTTAACTGTAGATACAGAGAGGGAGGAGACGTCCCAGTAAACTGCATGAGTAATCACTGCCCCCGCACTGTAACTTATAATTCTAGTATTTATGAAAAATCTGAATAAAACTGCAGAGAACCAGAGACGGCGCACACCCCGCACACCAGTCTGTTACATAGGTTGTCAGGCGGCATGTTGCCATTGCCACCCAGTCCCTTCCATCCCTGTAGGTCTTCCATCTTTTCCCGGTCTCCATCTAACCCCCGGTTCCTCCCTCCCCATCAGGCTTCTATACCCCGCTGGTCTCCCTTTGGTCCCTCCTCCTCCTCAGGCCTCTTTACCCCGCCGGTCTCCATCTCCCCCTGGTCCCTCCTCCTCCTTCTCAGGCCTCTTTGCCCCGCTTGTCTCCCCCTGGTCCCTCCTCCTCCTTTGGCCTCTTTGCCCCGCCGGTCTCCATCTCCCCCTGGTCCCTCCTCCTCTGGCTACTTTGCCCCTCCGGTCTCCATCTCCCCCTGGTCCCTCCTCCTCTGGCCTCTTTTCCCCGCCGGTCTCCATTTCCCTCTGGTCCCTCCTCCTCCTCAGGCCTCTTTGCCCCGCCGGTCTCCATCTCCCCCTGGTCCCTCCTCCTCCTCCTCAGGCCTCTTTGCCCCGCCGGTCTCCATCTCCCCCTGGTCCCTCCTCCTCAGGCCTCTTTGCCCCGCTTGTCTCCCCCTGGTCCCTCCTCTGGCCTCTTTGCCCCGCCGGTCTCCATCTTCCCCTGGTCCCTCCTCCTCAGGCCTCTTTGCCCCTCCGGTCTCCATCTTCCCCTGGTCCCTCCTCCTCTGGCCTCTTTCCCCCGCCGGTTTCCATCTCCACCTGGTCCCTCTTCCTCCTCAGGCCTCTTTGCCCCGCTGATCTCCATCTCCCCCTGGTCCCTCTTCCTCCTCTGGCCTCTTTGCCCCGCCGGCCTCCATCTCTCCCTGGTCCCTCCTCCTCAGGTCTCTTTGCCCCACCGGTCTCCATCTCCTTCTGGTCCCTCCTCCTCCTCAGGCCTCTTTGCCCCGCCAGTCTCCATCCCCCCTGGTCCCTCCTCCTCAGGCCTCTTTGCCCCGCCGGTCTCCATCTCCCCCTGGTCCCTCCTCTGGCCTCTTTGCCCCGCCAGTCTCCATCTCCCCCTGGTCCCTCCTCCTCTGGCCTCTTTGCCCCGCCAGTCTCCATCTCCCCCTGGTCCCTCCTCCTCTGGCCTCTTTGCCCCGCCAGTCTCCATCTCCCCCTGGTCTCTCCTCCTCTGGCCTCTTTGCCCCACCGGTCTCCATCCCCCCCTGGTCCCTCCTCTGGCCTCTTTGCCCCGCCAGTCTCCATCTCCCCCTGGTCCCTCCTCCTCTGGCCTCTTTGCCCCGCCGGTCTCCATCTCCCCCTGGTCCCTCCTCCTCTGGCCTCTTTGCCCCGCCGGTCTCAATCCCCCCCTGGTCCCTCCTCCTCCTCAGGTCTCTTTGCCCCACCGGTCTCCATCTCCTTCTGGTCCCTCCTCCTCCTCAGGCCTCTTTGCCCCGCCAGTCTCCATCCCCCCTGGTCCCTCCTCCTCAGGCCTCTTCGCCCCGCCAGTCTCCATCCCCCCTGGTCCCTCCTCCTCAGGCCTCTTTGCCCCGCCAGTCTCCATCCCCCCTGGTCCCTCCTCCTCAGGCCTCTTTGCCCCGCCGGTCTCCATCCCCCCCTGGTCCCTCCTCCTCAGGCCTCTTTGCCCCGCCAGTCTCCATCCCCCCTGGTCCCTCCTCCTCAGGCCTCTTTGCCCCGCCAGTCTCCATCCCCCCCTGGTCCCTCCTCCTCAGGCCTCTTTGCCCCGCCGGTCTCCATCTCCCCCTGGTCCCTCCTCCTCCGGCCTCTTTGCCCCGCCGGTCTCCATCCCCCCCTGGTCCCTCCTCCTCAGGCCTCTTTGCCCCGCCAGTCTCCATCCCCCCTGGTCCCTCCTCCTCAGGCCTCTTTGCCCCGCCAGTCTCCATCCCCCCTGGTCCCTCCTCCTCAGGCCTCTTTGCCCCGCCGGTCTCCATCCCCCCCTGGTCCCTCCTCCTCCTCAGGCCTCTTTGCCCCGCCAGTCTCCATCTCCCCCTGGTCCCTCCTCCTCCGGCCTCTTTGCCCCGCCGGTCTCCATCCCCCCCTGGTCCCTCCTCCTCAGGCCTCTTTGCCCCGCCAGTCTCCATCCCCCCTGGTCCCTCCTCCTCAGGCCTCTTTGCCCCGCCGGTCTCCATCCCCCCCTGGTCCCTCCTCCTCCTCAGGCCTCTTTGCCCCGCCAGTCTCCATCTCCCCCTGGTCCCTCCTCCTCCGGCCTCTTTGCCCCGCCGGTCTCCATCTCCCCCTGGTCCCTCCTCCTCCGGCCTCTTTGCCCCGCCGGTCTCCATCTCCCCCTGGTCCCTCCTCCTCCGGCCTCTTTGCCCCGCCGGTCTCCATCTCCCCCTGGTGACGGTCCCTCCTCCTCCTCAGGCCTTTTTTTAACCCGCACGTTTCCCACCTGCATTCTGAGGCTGGTATCTTTGAGCCGGGAGCGCTGCCATCTGGAAGATCCTGATTGGTTCCCGCACCCATCCATCACACCCCAGTCATCCTCTCAGCCAATAAGAATCCGGAGAGGCGTGTCCAATCAACCTAGAACCACAACTCCCACACTCCTCCTTGGTAGTTACTTATTGAAAAACAATGAATTATACAGATTGGATTGGTCGGCCGATCTTCTGTGTAAACTTCCTTGTCAGTTATGTACATATGATTTTAATATTTGACGTATAAGAGAGTGGCAGCACAGGCATTTAGAGTAATATTCTGCGCATGCGTCAAATCCATCCTTCCATCGCCGTTTTACTGCGCATGCGGAAAGCTGCCGACGCCTTTCCCAGGTCCTGGAAGGTGAGTACAGGGCTGGTGATTATTTGGGGGGAGAGCACGAGTCGCGGAGTTATCAGCGGGAAATTTTCAGAGCCTTTTACCCTCAGATGTGAGGAGACATTTTATTTTTCGTCTATTTAGCACCGTCGTCACCCGCGCTGGTGAGACCCGCACCGTCCTGCCAGGATGTCATTGATATGGCGACTGCCGGAAGTTTACGTGGGAACCGGAAGTAGTTGTGCGGACCGTACAGGAGAGCGGCGGTGAGTACCGGAGGGCCGGGTGTGGCGCGGCGTCACCGGGGTGTATAATAATGTGCGGATTATAATGGGGAGGAAGGGAGGCTGATCCGGGGTCACTCAGTGATAATGGCGGCGCTGTGCGCTACTGCAGGCATTCGCCACAGCTGCTGCACAACCTCTTTTTACAAACCAGTTAAACCTTTATATGTCTTGGATTTGACAGTATTCCTTGAAATAAAAAGCCGCTGAGCAGCAACCGCAGTGAGACTGTGTGTGTGTCTGTGTGCGTGTGTGACTGTGTGCGTGTGTGACTGTGTGTGTGACTGTGTGTGTGTGTGACTGTGTGTGTGTGTGACTGTGTGTGTGTGTGACTGTGTGTGTGTGTGACTGTGTGTGTGTGTGTGTGTGTGTGTGTCTGTGTGCGTGTGTGACTGTGTGTGTGACTGTGTGCGTGTGCGACTGTGTGTGCGACTGTGTGTGCGACTGTGTGTGCGACTGTGTGTGTGACTGTGCGTGTGTGACTGTTCGTGAGACACTGTGTGTGTGTGTGTGTGTGACTGTGTGTGACTGTGTGTGCGCAAGACTGTGTGTGTGTGTAAGACTGGGTGTGTGTGTGTGAGTGACTGTGTGAGTGAGTGACTGTGTGTGTGAGTGAGTGACTGTGTGTGTGAGTGAGTGACTGTGTGTGTGAGTGAGTGACTGTGTGTGTGAGTGAGTGACTGTGTGTGTGAGTGAGTGACTGTGTGTGTGAGTGACTGTGTGTGTGTGTGAGTGACTGTGTGTGTGTGTGAGTGACTGTGTGTGTGAGTGAGTGACTGTGTGTGTGAGTGAGTGACTGTGTGAGTGAGTGACTGTGTGTGTGTGTGAGTGACTGTGTGTGTGTGTGTGTGTGTGTGACTGTGTGTGTGTGTGACTGTTCGTGAGACACTGTGTGTGCGTGCGAGAGACTGTGTATGCATGTGTGTGTGTGTGCGCGCACGTGACATCCACTGTGTGGATGACGATGCATGTGTGTGACGATGTGAGTGTGTGTGTACACCATGTTTTGTGACAATGCATGTGTGTGATGCATGTTGTGTGTGTGCCTGCGCTGCAGGGTGTGTGTGTGACGGAGTGTATAAATATCAAATTCTGTGTTATACTGAGCCTGATGAAGACCTGCGCAGTCTCCACAGCTGCTATTATTACCATCTTTCAGTTCGCCATTAAAAGGCATCAACCTCTGAGGACTTTCAGTTCTTTTAAATATTTTTTTTTCTATCTCCTGGCTGTCACGGTACAAAGATATATTTTACCTATGACAGGATGTGCGCCGCAGTGTGTGACGGGGTGTGCGCCGCGGTGTGTGATGATGCACGTGTGTGTGCCTGCGCCGCGGTGTGTGATGATGCATGTGTGTGGGCCTGCGCCGCGGTGTGTGATGATGCATGTGTGTGGGCCTGCGCCGCGGTGTGTGATGATGCATGTGTGTGTGCCTGTGCCGCGGTGTGTGACAAGGTGTGTGATGGATGTGTCCTGACGTCTGTCCTCCTGCTTCTTCCTCAGGCTCTCCTGTCATGGCGGAGGGGAAGAAGGTTGGCAACGCCGTCCTCCCCAGCGACTCCATGAAAGTGATTGCAGAGTCTATCGGAGTCTCCCAGATATCGGAGGAGACCTGCCAGCTGCTGGCTCAGGAGGTCAGCTTCAGGATCAAGGAGGTGTTCCAGGTCAGAGGTCGTCCAGAGCCGATGGATCCCCTTATTACTGGAGAGTGGCGTGCTGGCATTGGAGGCGCTGCAGAGTGATGCTGGGCATAAGTGTTCTTGGCATTGGCGGTGCTAGAAGGCGATACTGGGCAATGGCGGCGCGTTTAGCTATTGCAACACGCTTGGTAGTGGTAGCGCTGGAGGGCGGTGTGCTAGCATGGGTGATGCGTTGAACATTAGCAACTTGCTGGGCATTGGTGGTGCTGTAGGGCGGCACACTGGACATTGGCACTGCTGGAGGGCGGCACTGGGCATAAGCATTTTTGGCGCGGTAGGGCGGCATGCTAGCATTCACAGCGCTGGTGGTTGGCTTGCTAGGTATTGGCAATGGTGGTGAGCGGCACGCTTGTTGCACGCTGGATTGGCAGTGCACTGGGCAGTGGCGGTGTTGGAGGGCAGCAGTGGCGGTGCACTGGGCAGTGGCGGTGTTGGAGGGCAGCAGTGGCGGTGCACTGGGCAGTGGCGGTGTTGGAGGGCAGCAGTGGCGGTGCACTGGGCAGTGGCGGTGTTGGAGGGCGGCAGTGGCGGTGCACTGGGCAGTGGCAGCACTGGAGGGCGGTATTGGCGGTGCACTGGGCAGTGGCGGTGTTGGAGGGCGGCAGTGGCAGTGCACTGGGCAGTGGCAGCTCTGGAGGGCAGTATTGGCGGTGCACTGGGCAGTGGCAGCTCTGGAGGGCGGCAGTGGCGGTGTACTGGGCAGTGGCAGCTCTGGAGGGCGGCAGTGGCGGTGTTGGAGGGCAGCAGTGGCGGTGCACTGGGCAGTGGCGGTGTTGGGGGGCAGCAGTGGCGGTGCACTGGGCAGTGGCGGTGTTGGAGGGCGGCAGTGGCGGTGCACTGGGCAGTGGCAGCTCTGGAGGGTGACACACTTTCTCTTTGCAGTCCCATTCCTGCATTGATTTCCCTTCTTCTTCCCTCTCCTCCAGGACTCCATGAAGTTCATGCACGTCGGGAAGAGGCAGAAGCTGAACCCCAGCGACATCGATGCGGCTCTGAAACTGAAGAACGTGGAGGTGCGGAGCAGGGGCGGGTTTTGGCGCTGGCGCCCCTGTGCTGGCGTCCTCCATGTTCCGGACACCCCAGCATCCTATTCTTACCCCTGTTTCTCCCCTCCCCCCACAGCCGATCTATGGATTCCACGCCAAGGAGTTCCTGCCCTTCCGCTACGCCAGCGGGGGAGGACGCGAGCTGCACTTCTATGAGGAGAAGGAGGTAGACCTGTGTGATATAATCAGCACCCCCGCTGCCCCGCGTGCCCCTCGACGTCTCCTTGAAAGGTTGGTGATGTCGCCATTTTGGATTTTTATGTGGGTGGAATTTATTAATTAGTGTCGACCTGCCGTCCCCGGGTCCTATTTCCTCCTAGTGGCAGGCTACATGCAGGATTTCAGTCACAGACTTTATCATATGACCCTTTTCAGAGATGCAGATTGGTTCTTGAGCACCATGTGATACCCCAGAAATAGAAAGGTCTCACATTTCAGCTCCCAGTCACTTAGAGGGAGTACAGTTGTACCCACCAATGTTTTTGTTAACCCCTTCCGGACATGTGATGAGCACGCTTCGTACACGGCCATCGTCTTCATCAGACAGAAGTGATCAGGGCAAGCTCCGATCGCTGCTGTTTAATCTCTTGACATACAAGCATTTAAGGGTTGCAATCAGGCCTGGGGTCAATCCTGCCTCACTGACTTCCCCCAAAGCCCAACATCAGGCTGATATCATCTTAATCTCGTCGACCTATAGAGTCTCGTTGTTGGGGCATTTTTACAGCACAAAGAAAACAAAAAAAAACATTGTGTGAATTGAATAACAGCCAGTCAGGAAGGGGTTAGTACATATCCGCTGTGTGCCTGATCCCCTGCTTTTATCCCACAGCTCACTGGCTGAGTATAGAGGGCGTGCAGCCGGCCATCCCGGAGAACCCCCCGCCAGGTGACGTCCTCCTCGTACATCACACATTACATCGCACCGTCTCCTTTCTTGTTTTTATTACATATATATTCTCCTTCAGTTCCTAAAGAGCAGCAGAAGATCGAGGCCACCGAACCGCTGAAGGTGGTGAAGCCGGGCCAAGAGGAAGCCAGGGGGCTCAAAGGGAAAGGCCAAGGGGCCAACGCCGTGGATGGGAAAGGTGAGTGTCCGGCCGACGAATGTGCTCCTCCATACTCCTCTCCCTTCTGCATTCTCCTTACCTCCCCCGCCCTCTTCCTCCTCCGCCACGCTCTTCCGTTGCGCTTTTTATTCTCCTTCTCCCCACCACCTCCTCCTCTTGCCTTCTCTCTCCTCCCTCTCCTCTGTGCTCCCCCTGCCTCCTCCTCTGCGCTCCTCTCCTCCCACATTCTCCTCCTTCCCGCACTCTCCCTCCTCCCTCCTTCTCCCTCCTCTGTGCTCCCCCCACCACCGCCTCTGCGCTCTTCTCCTCCCGCCTTCTCCTCCTCCATCCTCTTTCCCGCACTCTCTCTCCCTCCTCCCCCTCTTGCCTTCTCCTCTGTGCTCCCCCTCACCACCTCCTCTGCACTCTTCCCCCCCCCTGCGCCTCCTCCTCTGCGCTCCCACCTCCTTTGCGCTCTTCTCCCCCCCCTCCTCCTCCTTCTCCTCTGTGCTCCTCCCACCTCCTCCTGCACTCTTCCGCACCCCCCTCCTCCCCAGCCTCCTCCTCCATGCACCTGCCTCCTCCTTCCCGCACTCTCCTTCCTCCTCCCTCCTCCTTCCTCTCTCCTCCTTCCTCCTCCCTCCTCTATGCTCTCCCCACCTCCTCCCCTGCGCTCTTCTCTTCTCCTCCCGCCTCCTCCCCTGCGCTCTTCTCTTCTCCTCCCGCCTCCTCCCCTGCGCTCTTCTCTTCTCCTCCCGCCTCCTCCCCTGCGCTCTTCTCTTCTGCCCCCCACCTCCTCCTCTGCTCTCTTCTCCCCCCACCTCCTCCTCTGTGCTCTTCTCTTCTCCCCCCACCTCCTCCCCTGCGCTCTTCTCCTCTGTGCTCCCCCCGCCTCCTCCCCTGCGCTCTTCTCTTCTCCCCCCGCCTCCTCCCCTGCGCTCTTCTCTTCTCCCCCCGCCTCCTCCCCTGCGCTCTTCTCTTCTCCTCCCCTGCGCTCTTCTCCCCCCACCTCCTCCCCTGCGCTCTTCTCTTCTCCTCCCGCCTCCTCCCCTGCGCTCTTCTCTTCTCCTCCCGCCTCCTCCCCTGCGCTCTTCTCTTCTCCTCCCGCCTCCTCCCCTGCGCTCTTCTCTTCTCCTCCCGCATCCTCCCCTGCGCTCTTCTCTTCTCCTCCCGCCTCTTCCCCTGCGCTCTTCTCTTCTCCTCCCGCCTCTTCCCCTGCGCTCTTCTCTTCTCCTCCCGCCTCCTCCCCTGCGCTCTTCTCTTCTCCTCCCGCCTCCTCCCCTGCGCTCTTCTCTTCTCCTCCCGCCTCCTCCCCTGCGCTCTTCTCTTCTCCTCCCCTGCGCTCTTCTCTTCTCCTCCCGCCTCCTCCCCTGCGCTCTTCTCTTCTCCTCCCGCCTCCTCCCCTGCGCTCTTCTCTTCTCCTCCCGCCTCCTCCCCTGCGCTCTTCTCTTCTCCTCCCGCCTCCTCCCCTGCGCTCTTCTCTTCTCCTCCCGCATCCTCCCCTGCGCTCTTCTCTTCTCCTCCCGCCTCTTCCCCTGCGCTCTTCTCTTCTCCTCCCGCCTCTTCCCCTGCGCTCTTCTCTTCTCCTCCCGCATCCTCCCCTGCGCTCTTCTCTTCTCCTCCCGCATCCTCCCCTGCGCTCTTCTCTTCTCCTCCCGCATCCTCCCCTGCGCTCTTCTTTTCTCCTCCCGCCTCTTCCCCTGCGCTCTTCTCTTCTCCTCCCGCCTCTTCCCCTGCGCTCTTCTCTTCTCCTCCCGCCTCTTCCCCTGCGCTCTTCTCTTCTCCTCCCGCATTCTACCCTGCGCTCTTCTCTTCTCCTCCCGCCTCTTCCCCTGCGCTCTTCTCTTCTCCTCCCGCCTCCTCCCCTGCGCTCTTCTCTTCTCCTCCCGCCTCCTCCCCTGCGCTCTTCTCTTCTCCTCCCGCCTCCTCCCCTGCGCTCTTTTCTTCTCCTCCCGCCTCCTCCCCTGCGCTCTTCTCTTCTCCTCCCGCCTCCTCCCCTGCGCTCTTCTCTTCTCCTCCCGCCTCCTCCCCTGCGCTCTTCTCTTCTCCTCCCGCCTCCTCCCCTGCGCTCTTCTCTTCTCCTCCCGCCTCCTCCCCTGCGCTCTTCTCTTCTCCTCCCGCCTCCTCCCCTGCGCTCTTCTCTTCTCCTCCCGCCTCCTCCCCTGCGCTCTTCTCTTCTCCCCCCGCCTCCTCCCCTGCGCTCTTCTCTTCTCCCCCCGCCTCCTCTTCTCCCCCCGCCTCCTCCTCTGTGCACATCCCTGGTCGTTGATCTGGCCTCTTGTCTCTGTTCTCTCCAGGGAAGGAGAAGAAGTCGTCCATCCTGGAGGGCGCTCCCCTGAAGCTGAAGCCGCGCAGTATCCACGAGCTGTCGGTGGAGCAGCAGCTGTACTACAAGGA
This sequence comes from Anomaloglossus baeobatrachus, assembly GCF_048569485.1. NCBI lineage: Eukaryota > Metazoa > Chordata > Amphibia > Anura > Aromobatidae > Anomaloglossus > Anomaloglossus baeobatrachus. The sequence continues at coordinate 674,374,828 of NC_134356.1, read as the reverse complement.
GATCACGGAGGCTTGTGTCGGCTCCTGCGAGGCCAAGCGAGCGGTGCGTGTGCGCACAGAGACGCGTCCTCTCCGGGGGGCATACACGGTGCCTCCGTACATTGCCTCACGTCTGCTTCTTCTGTAGGAAGCCCTGCAGAGCATCGCCACCGACCCCGGCCTGTATCAGATGCTGCCGCGGTTTAGCACTTTTATATCGGAGGGGGTGAGTATTAGGGGGTATTTCCCCGGGGTCTCGAGGGGTCTGCAGGGTTCTGCGCCGGCTGCTGACATCTCATGAAGCTTTATTGAAGACCTTTTACATTTCTGGTTTTATCCAGAGGCAAACCTCACTGCTGAGGGTTTGTTACAGTTGGAGCCGGTCTACACTGTACTTAAAGGGGACCTCCACCTCATTGTACCTTATTCTTCACTTCTTCCTATCATTAATGTCATTTTGTGAGATTTTACACCCATTTCTGTTTCCCGCTCAGGTCCGTGTCAATGTGGTCCAGAATAACCTGGCCCTGCTCATCTATCTGATGAGGATGGTGAAGGCTCTGATGGACAACCCCACCCTCTACCTGGAGAAATATGTAAGTATGGGGGGTCCCCCACATCCAGCACCATCCATCCTGGGCTCCAGCTTGTAACACATTGTCCCCCACTGTAGCTTCATGAGCTGATCCCCGCAGTGATGACCTGCATCGTCAGTCGCCAGCTCTGCCTACGCCCGGATGTGGACAATCACTGGGCGCTGAGAGACTTCGCTGCCCGACTCATAGCGCAGATCTGCAAGAACTTCAGCACCACTACCAACAACATCCAGTCCCGGATCACCAAGACCTTCACCAAGGTGAGGAACGCAGGCAGGAGAGACAGGCGGATGTGTGTCACCGCTATAATACTGCTCCTATGTACAGAAATATAACTACTATAATACTGTCCCCTATATACAAGAATATAACTACTATACTACTGCCCCTATGTACAAGAATATAACTACTATAATACTGCCCCCTATGTACAAGAATATAACTACTATAATACTGCCCCTATGTACAAGAATATAACTACTATAATACTGCCCCCTATATACAAGAATATAACTACTATACTACTGCCCCTATGTACAAGAGTATAACTGCTATAATACTGCCCCTATATACAAGAATATAACTACTATATTACTGCCCCTATATACAAGAATATAACTACTATAATACTGCCCCCTATGTACAAGAATATAACTACTATAATACTGGCCCTATATACAAGAATATAACTACTATAATACTGCCCCTATATACAAGAATATAACTACTATATTACTGCTCCTATGTACAAGAATATAACTACTATAATACTGGCCCTATATACAAGAATATAACTACTATAATACTGCCCCTATATACAAGAATATAACTACTATAATACTGCCCCTATGTACAAGAGTATAACTGCTATAATACTGCCCCTATATACAAGAATATAACTACTATAATACTGCCCCTATATACAAGAATATAACTACTATAATACTGCCCCCTATGTACAAGAATATAACTACTATAATACTGGCCCTATATACAAGAATATAACTACTATAATACTGCTCCTATATACAAGAATATAACTACTATAATACTGCTCCTATGTACAAGAATATAACTACTATAATACTGCTCCTATGTACAAGAATATAACTACTATAATACCGCCCCTATATACAAGAATATAACTACTATAATACTGCCCCTATATACAAGAATATAACTACTATAATACTGCCCCTATATACAAGAATATAACTACTATAATACTGCTCCTATATACAAGAATATAACTACTATAATACTGCCCCTTTGTACAAGAATATAACTACTATAATACTGCCCCCTATGTACAAGAATATAACTACTATAATACTGCCCCCTATGTACAAGAATATAACTACTATAATACTGCCCCCTATGTACAAGAATATAACTACTATAATACTGCCCCTTATGTACAAGAATATAAGTACTATAATACTGCCCCCTATGTACAAGAATATAACTACTATAATACTGCCCCCCTATGTACAAGAATATAACTACTATAATACTGCCCCCTATGTACAAGAATATAACTACTATAATACTGCTCCCTATGTATAAGAATATAACTACTATAATACTGCCCCCTATGTACAAGAATATACCTACTATAATACTGCCCCCTATGTACAAGAATATAACTACTATAATACTGCCCCCTATGTGCAAGAATATAACTACTATAATACTGCCCCTATGTACAAGAATATAACTACTATAATACTGTCCCCTATGTACAAGAATATAACTACTGATAATACTGCCCCCTATGTACAAGAATATAACTACTATAATACTGCCCCCTATGTACAAGAATATAACTACTATAATACTGCTCCTATGTACAAGAATATAACTACTATAATACTGCCCCCTATGTACAAGAATATAACTACTATAATACTGCCCCTATGTACAAGAATATAACTACTATAATACTGCCCCCTATGTACAAGAATATAACTACTATAATACTGCTCCCTATGTACAAGAATATAACTACTATAATACTGCCCCCTATGTACAAGAATATAACTACTATAATACTGCCCCCCTATGTACAAGAATATAACTACTATAATACTGCCCCCTATGTACAAGAATATACCTACTATAATACTGCCCCCTATGTACAAGAATATAACTACTATAATACTGCCCCCTATGTGCAAGAATATAACTACTATAATACTGCCCCTATGTACAAGAATATAACTACTATAATACTGTCCCCTATGTACAAGAATATAACTACTATAATACTGCCCCCTATGTACAAGAATATAACTACTATAATACTGCCCCCTATGTACAAGAATATAACTACTATAATACTGCTCCCTATGTACAAGAATATAACTACTATAATACTGCCCCTATGTACAAGAATATATCTACTATAATACTGCCCCCCTATGTACAAGAATATAACTACTATAATACTGCTCCTATGTACAAGAATATAAGTACTATAATACTGCCCCCTATGTACAAGAATATAAGTACTATAATACTGCCCCCTATGTACAAGAATATAAGTACTATAATACTGCCCCCTATGTACAAGAATATAACTACTATAATACTGCCCCCCTATGTACAAGAATATAACTACTATAATACTGCCCCCTATGTACAAGAATATAACTACTATAATACTGCTCCCTATGTACAAGAATATAACTACTATAATACTGCCCCCTATGTACAAGAATATACCTACTATAATACTGCCCCCTATGTACAAGAATATAACTACTATAATACTGCCCCCTATGTGCAAGAATATAACTACTATAATACTGCCCCTATGTACAAGAATATAACTACTATAATACTGTCCCCTATGTACAAGAATATAACTACTATAATACTGCCCCCTATGTACAAGAATATAACTACTATAATACTGCCCCCTATGTACAAGAATATAACTACTATAATACTGCTCCTATGTACAAGAATATAACTACTATAATACTGCCCCCTATGTACAAGAATATAACTACTATAATACTGCCCCTATGTACAAGAATATAACTACTATAATACTGCCCCCTATGTACAAGAATATAACTACTATAATACTGCTCCCTATGTACAAGAATATAACTACTATAATACTGCCCCCTATGTACAAGAATATAACTACTATAATACTGCCCCCCTATGTACAAGAATATAACTACTATAATACTGCCCCCTATGTACAAGAATATACCTACTATAATACTGCCCCCTATGTACAAGAATATAACTACTATAATACTGCCCCCTATGTGCAAGAATATAACTACTATAATACTGCCCCTATGTACAAGAATATAACTACTATAATACTGTCCCCTATGTACAAGAATATAACTACTATAATACTGCCCCCTATGTACAAGAATATAACTACTATAATACTGCCCCCTATGTACAAGAATATAACTACTATAATACTGCTCCTATGTACAAGAATATAACTACTATAATACTGCCCCCTATGTACAAGAATATACCTACTATAATACTGCCCCCTATGTACAAGAATATAACTACTATAATACTGCCCCCTATGTGCAAGAATATAACTACTATAATACTGCCCCCTATGTGCAAGAATATAACTACTATAATACTGCCCCTATGTACAAGAATATAACTACTATAATACTGTCCCCTATGTACAAGAATATAACTACTATAATACTGCCCCCTATGTACAAGAATATAACTACTATAATACTGCCCCCTATGTACAAGAATATAACTACTATAATACTGCTCCTATGTACAAGAATATAACTACTATAATACTGCCCCTATGTACAAGAATATAACTACTATAATACTGCCCCCTATGTACAAGAATATAACTACTATAATACTGCCCCCTATGTACAAGAATATAACTACTATAATACTGCCCCCTATGTACAAGAATATAACTACTATAATACTGCCCCCTATGTACAAGAATATAACTACTATAATACTGCCCCTTATGTACAAGAATATAACTACTATAATACTGCCCCCTATGTACAAGAATATAACTACTATAATACTGCCCCCTATGTACAAGAATATAACTACTATAATACTGCTCCCTATGTACAAGAATATAACTACTATAATACTGCCCCCTATGTACAAGAATATACCTACTATAATACTGCCCCCTATGTGCAAGAATATAACTACTATAATACTGCCCCTATGTACAAGAATTTAACTACTATAATACTGTCCCCTATGTACAAGAATATAACTACTATAATACTGCCCCCTATGTACAAGAATATAACTACTATAATACTGCCCCCTATGTACAAGAATATAACTACTATAATACTGCTCCTATGTACAAGAATATAACTACTATAATACTGCCCCCTATGTACAAGAATATAACTACTATAATACTGCCCCTATGTACAAGAATATAACTACTATAATACTGCCCCCTATGTACAAGAATATAACTACTATAATACTGCTCCCTATGTACAAGAATATAACTACTATAATACTGCCCCCTATGTACAAGAATATAACTACTATAATACTGCCCCCCTATGTACAAGAATATAACTACTATAATACTGCCCCCTATGTACAAGAATATACCTACTATAATACTGCCCCCTATGTACAAGAATATAACTACTATAATACTGCCCCCTATGTGCAAGAATATAACTACTATAATACTGCCCCTATGTACAAGAATATAACTACTATAATACTGTCCCCTATGTACAAGAATATAACTACTATAATACTGCCCCCTATGTACAAGAATATAACTACTATAATACTGCCCCCTATGTACAAGAATATAACTACTATAATACTGCTCCTATGTACAAGAATATAACTACTATAATACTGCCCCCTATGTACAAGAATATAACTACTATAATACTGCCCCTATGTACAAGAATATAACTACTATAATACTGCTCCTATGTACAAGAATATAACTACTATAATACTGCCCCCTATGTACAGGAATATAACTACTATAATACTGCTCCTATGTACAAGAATATAACTACTATAATACTGCCCCCTATGTACAGGAATATTACTGCTATAATGCTGCCTCTGTGTATTCGGTGTATCGGTCTCTATACGCACATTATGACCCCGTTTTCTTCTCTCGCCCTCAGAGCTGGGTTGATGACCGCACTCCCTGGACCACCCGTTACGGGTCTATAGCGGGTCTGGCGGAGCTCGGTGCTGACGTGAGTTGGGGTCATTGGTTGCTGGGGGATATAAATGGGATTTCTCGGTAACTTCGCTCTTTTTTCCTTTTTGTTTGTTTTTTTTTAAGGTGATTAAAACGTTGATTGTTCCCCGTCTGCAAATAGAAGGGGAGCGTCTGCGGAACGTGCTGGAGGGGCAGGTGCTGTCCAACATCGATAAGATCGGAGCGGACCACGTGCAGAGCCTGCTGCTGGTAATGGGACCTGTATACGGGTGTTGGTGGTATCCAGGCTCTCGCTGAGGAGCGCCCCCTGGCTCCGGGCACGGTATTACCTCGGGTCTTGTGTCTTCCTGTAGAAACACTCCGCCCCGGTTCTGGTGAAGCTTCGCTCCCCTCCTGATGTACCTGATGCGTATCGTGCAGATTACGGGTTTTTGGGCCCTACGCTCTGCTCTCACGTGTTGAAGGCCAGAGCACAGAGCGCATTACAAGGGCCGCAGGTGAACCGGACGACGCTGACTGTGACCCAGGTACCCGTAAGCATTATGTCCCGTAGAGTCGCCCCCTGAGGGTAGGGCTTGTCCTGGGGAAGCTGCACGATGGAGCGGACCTCTAATGACGTGTTTCTCTCGTCCCCATCTTCCTCTCTTTGTGTCCTCTCTCAGCCGCGTCCCACTCTCACGCTATCGCAGCCGTCCTCTGGCTCCATCACGCCATCCCCTCGTCCTCCAGGAATTCTAAAGATGCCTGGGTCCTTGACCGGGTCCTTAACTTTGCCAGTGCAGACGTTAGTGAGTGCCCGCTCTGCAACTCCCACCCAGCCGTCACCACCACCCACCAAGTACATTGTGGTGTCTTCAGCCGGGAGCAGCGGGACCCAGGTAAGTCCATATTGTGAAATCTGTCTCCGCCTGTCCGTCCTGCGCGCGCGCCCCCTCGCCTGTCCGTCCTGCGCGCGCGCCCCCTCGCCTGTCCGTCCTGCGCGCGCGCCCCCTCGCCTGTCCGTCCTGCGCGCGCGCCCCCTCGCCTGTCCGTCCTGCGCGCGCGCCCCCCTCGCCTGTCCGTCCTGCGCGCGCGCCCCCTCGCCTGTCCGTCCTGCGCGCGCGCCCCCTCGCCTGTCCGTCCTGCGCGCGCGCCCCCCCTCGCCTGTCCGTCCTGCGCGCGCGCCCCCCCCTCGCCTGTCCGTCCTGCGCGCGCGCCCCCCCCTCGCCTGTCCGTCCTGCGCGCGCGCCCCCCCTCGCCTGTCCGTCCTGCGCGCGCGCCCCCCCCTCGCCTGTCCGTCCTGCGCGCGCGCCCCCCCTCGCCTGTCCGTCCTGCGCGCGCGCCCCCCCTCGCCTGTCCGTCCTGCGCGCGCGCCCCCCCTCGCCTGTCCGTCCTGCGCGCGCGCCCCCCCTCGCCTGTCCGTCCTGCGCGCGCGCCCCCCCCTCGCCTGTCCGTCCTGCGCGCGCGCCCCCCCCTCGCCTGTCCGTCCTGCGCGCGCCCCCTCGCCTGTCCGTCCTGCGCGCGCGCCCCCTCGCCTGTCCGTCCTGCGCGCGCGCCCCCCTCGCCTGTCCGTCCTGCGCGCGCGCCCCCTCGCCTGTCCGTCCTGCGCGCGCGCCCCCCTCGCCTGTCCGTCCTGCGCGCGCGCCCCCCCTCGCCTGTCCGTCCTGCGCGCGCGCCCCCCCCTCGCCTGTCCGTCCTGCGCGCGCGCCCCCCCTCGCCTGTCCGTCCTGCGCGCGCGCCCCCCCTCGCCTGTCCGTCCTGCGCGCGCGCCCCCCCTCGCCTGTCCGTCCTGCGCGCGCGCCCCCCCTCGCCTGTCCGTCCTGCACGCGCGCGCCCCCTCGCCTGTCCGTCCGTCTCTTTTGTAATTTATCTTTCTTTGTCGCTCCTAATTGGGAGACCCAAACAATTGGGTGTATAGCTACTGCCTCCGGAGGCCACACAAAGTATTACACTTAAAAGTGTAAGGCCCCTCCCCTTCTGGCTATACACCCCCCGTGGGATCACGGGCTCACCAGTTTTGTGCTTTGTGCGAAGGAGGTCAGACATCCACGCATAGCTCCACTGTTTAGTCAGCAGCAGCTGCTGACTATGTCGGTTGGAAGAAAAGAGGGCCCATACTAGGGCCCCCAGCATGCTCCCTTCTCACCCCACTCTTGTCGGAGGTGTTTGTTAAGGTTGAGGTACCCATTGCGGGTACGGAGGCTGGAGCCCACATGCTGCTTTCCTTCCCCATCCCCTTAGGGCTCTGGGTGAAGTGGGATCCTATCGGTCTCCAGGCACTGAGGCCGTGCTCCATCCACAGCTCCTGGGAATCTGCTGGACATGGAGCGGAGTATCCTCAGGGACATGGCCCTGCTACGATGAGGTACTCTGTGTCCCTGTGGGGACCGCGCACGGACACACGGCAGCACTGCTGGGTGTGTTAGTGCGCCAGGGACGGCGGCGCTGCCCGCACTAGTGCCATCGCACAATTCAGCTTAGCTGGGTGTGTTAGTGTATTACGGGACTACCGCGCTAACCGCCGCCGCCATTTTTATTTCAGGCGCGGCTGGAACTTGTGGTGCGCCGGGGACTTCCGCGCCGACCAAGGCTTATATGCCGGCCGCGCTTATCACTCGAGTCCCCGGCTTGCGCGGCCTAGTCTCACTTCGTTTCCGCCCACAGACCTGCCAGTCAGGGTAGGGGCGTAACGCTGCACAGCACGGCAGCGCTGAGAGCTGGAGTATGCTTTGCATACTCCACCCCTCTCACTGTGTGCACTGTGAAACCGGATTCCCGCACTTTCTCAGGCACGCCCACGGCTTCCTCCTTTACACAGGACGCCGGCAGCCATGCTTGTCAGTGTTTTCTGTAGCGACAGAAGAGACAAGTTTAGGAATCCCTGGCAGGGATTCGGATAGTCACACAACCGCTGTGACCAGGCGTTAAGCAGCACCTGTGGGGCTGACTCCACTAGTGCCGAAGTGCACATATACATATATGTTTATTCACTATGCATTGCACTGTTTAGCTGCATTTTTGTATATACCCTCCTTGATTGTGCGGAGGACATAACAGCATATTGTCTGTGTAAAACAGAGGTGCAGAAGCACATGTTTTCTATGCAGCCGGTACAGCATGTATGGCTATATGGCCGGCAGGGTACATAGACCCCCATTGTATGCAACGGAGTCTCTGCTAATCGTCCAGGACATGGGGACGGAGTCTGCAGTATTTACTGACAGATTTTCTAAGACTATGGCTATGATACTAGAAGCCTTGCAGTCCAGACAGGTCTCTCAAATCAATGGCCACTGTTCATTCATTATCCATGGTCCCCCTCAGTGTGAACAACTTTGAGCTCCGAGGGGTCACGTGCTTCCCAGGACACGGACGACAGTCCCAGACAGCCTGAGAGGCTCACTATGAGCGGCCCTCGACTTCATCACACTAGTCAAGGTCCCAGCAAGAGGACTCTCTGTGTGATGTGGCGGAGGTAGCTGCTCAAGATCTAATCCTGAGACCGCTCTCAATCTGGATACACCTGATGGTAACGCCATAGTCAATAATCTCATAGCGTCCATCAATAGAATGTTAGTCATTTCTCCCCCAGCTCCTCCAGTGGAGGAGTCAGCTTCACAGCAAGAGAAATTCCATTTCACGTATCCCAAGCGTAAATTAAGTACTTTCCTGGACCACCCTGACTTTACACAGGCAGTCCAGGAACACCACGCTTATCCAGTTAAGCGCTTCTCCAAACGGCTTAGGATACACGTTATCCATACCCCCTGACGTGGGCAATGGCTGGACCCAGTGTCCCAACGGGCATCCTCCAACTCCAGGCTTGCAGCTAGATCCATAGTTGCAGGGGAAGATGGGGCTGCACTTAAAGATGCCACTGACAGACAGAGGGATCTCTGGTCGAAATCCATCTATGAGGCTATCGGCGCGCTGTTGGCTCCAGCATTCGCAACCGTAGGGGCACTCCAAGCTACTTCAGCTTGTCTTACACAGATGGACACGGTCACACGTACATCTGTTCCGCAAGTGTCATCCTTAACCGCTCAAATGTCGGCATTTCCGTCTTATGCGATTAATGCTGTCCTAGACTCTACGACCCGTACGGCAGTGGCGTCCGCTAACTCCGTGTTTTTGCGCAGAGCCTGGTTGTTAACTGAATGGAAGACAGATTCTGCTTCCAAAAAAGGGCTCCCAAGAACCAGTTTGCCTTGTTCTGCTGACCGCCTGTTTAGTGTGCGTTAGATGAAATCATTAAACAGTTCCAGAGTAAGGATTCATCCTTACCTCAGCCCAGACAAAGCAAACCCCAACAGACCAAGTCGGGGTTTCGGTCTTTTCAAGGCTCGGGCAGGTCCCATTTCTCCTCGTCCAAAGAGGACTCTGAAGGCTCAGAGGAGCTCAGTTTCTTGGCGGGCTCAGTCACGCCCAAAAAAGACAGACTGAAAACCCGCTTCCAAGAGGCTTCCTTATGACTTGCGGCTTCCTCTCTTCGCATCCTCGGTCAGTAGCAGGCTCTCCCGCCTTGGCGATATTTAGCTGCCACAGGTCTAAGACCGTTCGGTGAGAAACATTCTGTCTCACGGGTACAGGATAGAGTTCAGTTCTCGTCCTCCAACTCGATTCTTCAGAACTTCTCCACCTCCCGACCGAGCCGATGCTCTTCTGCAAGCAGTGTCCACTCTAAAGGCAGAACGAGGGTTGACCCCCGTTCCTCTTCAGGAACAAGGTCACGGTTTTTACTCCGAATTATTTGTCGTGCCAAAAAAGGACGGGTCTTTCCGTTCCGTTCTGGATCTAACACGGCTCAACCAGCTCGTGAACACCAGGCGGTTCCGGATGGAATCCCCCCGCTCCGTCATCGCCTCAATGTCTCAAGGAAATTTCCTAACATCGATAGACGTCAAGGATGCTTATCCCCACGTGACGATTGATCCAGAGCTCCAGCGTTTCTACGCTTTGTTATAAGAGACGAACACCTTCAGTTCGTAACTCTGCCTTCCAGCTGGCGACAGCCCCACGGGTCTTCGCTAAGGTCATGGCAGCAGTAGTAGCAGTCCTGCAATCTCAAGGTCACTCTGTGATCCCGTATTGGACGATCCACTTGTCAAGGCACCCTCTCAAGAGGCATGCCAACACAGCCTGAACGTTGAGCTGAAGACTCTCCAGAGTTTCGGGTGGATTATCAACTTTTCAAAGTCAGATCCGACCCCGGGCCAATCGCTAACATAGCTAGGCATGGAGTTTCATACTCTCTCAGCGATAGTGAAGCTTCCGCTAGACAAACAGCGTTCACTACAGACAAGGCTGCAATCTCTCCTTTAGGATCAGTCGCACACATTGAGACGCCTCATGCACTTCCCATGTAAGATGGTAGCAATGGCGGCAGTCCCTTTCGCGCAGTTTCATCTGCGTCCACTACAATAGGACATTCTCCGCCAATGAGACGGGAGGTCGACGTCCATCGACAGAGACGTCTTCCTTTCTCAGGCGGCCAAGGAATCTCTACGGTAGTGGCTTCTTCCCACCTCATGGTCAGAAGGAAGGTCCTTCCTACCCCCATCCTGGGCGGTAGTTACGACAGACACGAGTCTATCAGAGTGGGGAGCAGTTTTTCTCCACCACAGGGCTCAAAGTACGTGGACTCAGCAAGAGTCCACCCTTCAGATCAATGTTCTGGAAATCAGAGCAGTGTATCTTGTCCTACAAGCCTTCCAGCAGTGGCTGGAAAGCAAGCAGATCCGAATTCAGTCGGATATCTCCACAGCGGTGGCATACATCTACCACCACGGAAGAACACGCAGCCGGCAAGCCTTCCAGGAAGTCCGGCGGATTCTAACGTGGGTAGAAGACACGGCATCCACCATATCCGCAGTTCACATCCCTGGCGTGGTAAACTAAGAAGCAGACTTCCTCAGTCGCCAGGGTATGAACGCAGGGGATTGGTCTCTTCACCCGGACGGGTTTCAGGAGATCTGTCGCCGCTACGGGATGCCGGACGTCGACATAATGGCGTCACGACACAACAACATCGTCCCGGCTTCATGGCACAGTCTCACGATCATCGACCTCTGGCGGCAGACGCCTTAGTTCAACATTGGTCGCAGTCCCGGCTACCTTATGTGTCACACCTCTGGCATTGTTGCCCAGAGTGCTGCGCAAGATCAAGTCCGACTGTCGCCGCACCATCCTCGTCGTTCCAGATTGGCCGAGGAGGTCGTGGTACCCGGATCTATGGTACTTCACGGTAGGAACCGTGGGCACTACCAGACCGACCAGACTTGCTGTCTCAAGGGCCCTTTTTTCCATCTGAATTCTGCGGCCCTGAACATGACAGTGTAGCCATTGAGTCCTGGATCCTAGCGTCTTCAGGATTATCTCAGGAGTGGTTGTCACCATGAGGCAGGCTAAGAAGCCAACGTCCGCCAAGATCTACCATAGATCGTGGAAGATATTCTTATCTTGGTGCTCTGCTCAAGGAGTTTCTCCCTGGCCATTTGCATCGCCTATTTTTCCTTCCTACCTGCAATCTTGGTTGGAAAATGGTTTGTCGCTCAGCTCCCTTAAAGGACAAGTCTCAGCGCTATCTGTATTTTTTCAGAAACGCCTAGCACGACTTCCACGGGTACGCACGTTCCTGCAGGGAGTTTGTCTTCTCATCACTCCATACAAGCGGCCATTAGAGCTCTGGAGTCTGAACAAGGTTCTAATTGCTCTCTTGAAGCCGCCTTTCGAGCCTTTGAAAGATGTTTCCCTTTCCCGTCTTTCACAGAAAGTGGCCTTTCTAGTAGCGGTCACGTCTCTTCAGAGAGTGTCCGAGCTAGCAGCGCTGTCATGCAAATCTCCATTCCTGGTCTTTCACCAGGACAAGGGGGTTCGGCGTCCGATTCCGGACTTTCTCCCTAAGGTGGTATCCCACTTTCATCTCAATCAAGATATCACCTTACCTTCTTTGTGTCCTCATCCAGTCCATCAATTTGAAAAGGATTTGCATCTGTTGGATCTGGTGAGAGCACTCAAGATCTACATTCCCGCACGGCGCTCCTGCGCCGCCCGGATGCACTCTTTGTCCTTGTCGCTGGTCAGCGTAAAGGGTCACAAGTTTCCAAATCCACCCTGACTCGGTGGATCAAGGAACCAATTCTTGAAACCTACCGTTCTGCTAGGCTCCCGGTTCCCTCAGGGCTGAATGCCCATTCTACCAGAGCCGTGAGTGCGTCCTGGCATTACGGCACCAGGCTACGGCTCAGCAGGTGTACCAGGCACCTACCTGGTCGAGTCTGCACACTTTTACCAAGCATTATCAGGTGCATACCTACGCTTCGGCAGACGCCAGCCTAGGTAGACAAGTCCTTCAGGCGGCAGTTCCCCACCTGTAGGAAAGGGCTGTTTGACGGCCCTATCACGAGGTATTCTTTTACCCACCCAGGGACTGCTTTTGGACGTCCCAATTGTCTGGGTCTCCCAATTAGGAGCGACAAAGAAGAAGGGAATTTTGTTTACTTACCGTAAATTCCTTTTCTTCTAGCTCCAATTGGGAGACCCAGCACCCGCCCTGTTTTCTTTGGGTTTTTTTCGGTACACATGTTGTTCATGTGAATGGTTGCAGTTCTCCGATGTTTCTTCGGATTGAATTGGTCTTTAAACCAGTTATTGGCTTTCCTCCTTCTTGCTTTTGCACTAAACTGGTGAGCCCGTGATCCCACGGGGAGTGTATAGCCAGAAGGGGAGGGGCCTTACACTTTTAAGTGTAATACTTTGTGTGGCCTCCGGAGGCAGTAGCTATACACCCAATTGTCTGGGTCTCCCAATTGGAGCTAGAAGAAAAGGAATTTACGGTAAGTAAACAAAATTCCCTTCTTCCTCCGTTCTCCTCCGCTCTATGCCTTTTGCTTTGCTCCGCCACAGCTCTTGTCGTGGCCTCTTCTCCGCCCCAGCTCTTGTCGTGGCCTCTTCTCTGCCCCAGTTCTCGTCGTGGCCTCTTCTCCGCCCCAGCTCTCGTCGTGGCCTCTTCTCCGCCCCAGCTCTCGTCGTGGCCTCTTCTCCGCCCCAGCTCTCGTCGTGGCCTCTTCTCCGCCCCAGCTCTCGTCGTGGCCTCTTCTCCGCCCCAGCTCTCGTCGTGGCCTCTTCTCCGCCCCAGCTCTCGTCGTGGCCTCTTCTCCGCCCCAGCTCTCGTCGTGGCCTCTTCTCCGCCCCAGCTCTCGTCGTGGCCTCTTCTCCGCCCCAGCTCTCGTCGTGGCCTCTTCTCCGCCCCAGCTCTCGTCGTGGCCTCTTCTCCGCCCCAGCTCTCGTCGTGGCCTCTTCTCCGCCCCAGCTCTCGTCGTGGCCTCTTCTCCGCCCCAGCTCTCGTCGTGGCCTCTTCTCCGCCCCAGCTCTCGTCGTGGCCTCTTCTCCGCCCCAGCTCTCGTCGTGGCCTCTTCTCCGCCCCAGCTCTCGTCGTGGCCTCTTCTCCGCCCCAGCTCTCGTCGTGGCCTCTTCTCCGCCCCAGCTCTCGTCGTGGCCTCTTCTCCGCCCCAGCTCTCGTCGTGGCCTCTTCTCCGCCCCAGCTCTCGTCGTGGCCTCTTCTCCGCCCCAGCTCTCGTCGTGGCCTCTTCTCCGCCCCAGCTCTCGTCGTGGCCTCTTCTCCGCCCCAGCTCTCGTCGTGGCCTCTTCTCCGCCCCAGCTCTCGTCGTGGCCTCTTCTCCGCCCCAGCTCTCGTCGTGGCCTCTTCTCCGCCCCAGCTCTCGTCGTGGCCTCTTCTCCGCCCCAGCTCTCGTCGTGGCCTCTTCTCCGCCCCAGCTCTCGTCGTGGCCTCTTCTCCGCCCCAGCTCTCGTCGTGGCCTCTTCTCCGCCCCAGCTCTCGTCGTGGCCTCTTCTCCGCCCCAGCTCTCGTCGTGGCCTCTTCTCCGCCCCAGCTCTTGTCGTGGCCTCTTTGCTCTCCTCACCTTGCGCTCTACAGTTCCCCTTTGCCCGGTTCCTTTCGCTCCCTCTCATGTTTCCTCTCTGCCTCCGTGGCTCGCACGGCCACTTCCCTAAGAGCCTCTTTCAGCGCCACGTTGTCTTGCTCCAGTGCTCACTTTGCGCTTTCTCTCTGCACCTCCATTGGTTGCTTTGTAGTATTAGTTACTCCTCTCTTTGCAGCACCCCCCCCCCTCTCTCCTCCCCGGTCGTGTTCTGCCTCTTTTGCCCCACACCCGCTCTGCTTTTATTTTGCTCTTTCCACCCCTCACGGGCGCTCTTTCTCATTCCTCCACACACCCCATTGCACGCTCTGTTCTTCCTCCTCGCCCTACTGGCTTTGTCTACTTTTTGTGCGCCCCACATCCTCTAACCTACACCCCTCTCCTGGTGTACTCTGTTTTTTCGGCCTCCTACAAACCTTCAAGGTTTGCACTGCCTCCTTAATAGCCCCCTTCTTCTCAACTATTCCCCCCCCCCCCCTCTCTGACATTTTTTGCCCCTTACACCCCCCATGGCATGCTCTGCTTCTTTGGCCCCCTGCACCTTTCCATCATGGTGAGCTCTGCCTCTTTAGCCCCCTACACTCCCCCCATGGTGTGCTCTGCCTCTGCAGCCCCCTACACTCCCCCCCCCCCCCCCCCCCATGGTGTGCTCTGCCTCTGCAGCCCCCTACACTCCCCCCATGGTGCGCTCTGCCTCTGCAGCCACCTACACTCCCCCCATGGTGCGCTCTGCCTCTGCAGCCACCTACACCCCCCCCCATGGTGTGCTCTGCCTCTTTAGCCCCCTACACTCCCCCCCCCCATGGTGCGCTCTGCCTCTTTAGCCCTCTACACTCCCCCCATGGTGTGCTCTGCCTCTTTAGCCCCCTACACTCCCCCATGGTGCGCTCTCTCGCCCTCTCTTGTGATTACTGACTCCCGCCTGCCTTTCTTCCTTACCTTGCTCTATCCCTATCCCATTCTTTGCACTTGATGTTCCTTTGCCTTCATATCTCCATTGTTTGTTTTTTCCTTATTGATATATATATTTTTCTTTCCAGGTCCTCACATCTTCCAGCGGCCCCTCACCCTCCACCCCCTGCCCCCCGGGAGTCCAACCCATTGTGAAGCTGGTGTCCGGAGGTCAGAGCGGTGGCGTTGGTTCCACCACCGGGGGCAGTAGCGGAATGCAAAAGTACATTGTTGTGTCTCTCCCAACTGCTGGAGACAGCAAGACCCCTCAACCGTCCCCTCCCCCTTCTATAGAGACCCCCGGCTTGTGACACTGACTTTTTTTTGGGGGGGGCAGTTGTGCATGGTGTATGAATGCAGGGGAGTGTTCGTGTGAGTGTGGGGGTGTCCGCTGTGCCCGTGTACCACAGCTCAGTTATTTTGTGTAACATTTTCTTAATAAAATTGTAAAACCTTGTTTATTTTTTTCCATCTTAAGACCCAAAATAGTCAAAGTAGGTATCCATGGGTAACTGCGCTGGTGGTGGTCACTACAGGGTTGCTAGTGCCCCTTTATTGGAGGTGACCGCCAGGATGTCACCTGCAGGTAACGGGTTATACAGAAGCCGGTATTGCAAATGGCCTTCAATAATAGTTCTATATGCGTACAGCATGGGATGAGACAACAGAAATCCGAGGAGACAACGAGAACGAAGGACCTGGAGAAAGTCAGAGTTCAGACGCACGTCTGTAGGTCACGGTTTGTCCAAACGGGACTTTAAAAGGCCAAAGGAGATGATGTTGTGAAGGTCCGCCTGGCCACTTGTAAAAACCCCTTGTAGAGCACAGCAGAGGGAATTGGCCATAAGGGCAGGCAGTGGAACTGTGGCACCCCTGTGGCTTCAAGTGCCACAGGGTACTGCATCTGATTTTAGGTGCTATGCTCATCCTGGATTCTTGGGTGACACAACACCACAAACTACATAGCAGACTTCCTTCCCCAATGGGGACTGGGACCATGGTCGGGTCACAAAGAGGGTCACCACAGCAGTTTCGTCTATAGGATGCCACCGCACTTCGGGGACTCCCGATCCACTGGGTCAGGGAGGAGGAGTCACCAGGGACTCGGAGGAGCCATAGGAACCGTTAGTAACAGTTGGAGTAGAGAGGCTCCCCTGGTGGCGTCGGTGGGATACAGTGTCAGTCCCCTAAAGCCCCGCCCCCCCCAAGACCGGCGGATTTGGGGTTTAGAGCCCTGAGTTAGGGGACGCTTCAAGCTCTCCTAATAAATCTACCAGGAGAGAAGATTGCACGTTTCTTCACCCATCACAGTGTCCTATGCCTTCAGTTTGGAACAATTTGTGTGATTATGATCCTGTTTCCCACAATAAAAACAGCCCCCCCCCCCACCCCCCAGTAAGGCGACAGGATCTTTCCACTGCATGTTTCCTCTAAAATATCATTATATTAAGTGTGAACATGTTACAAACTCTTAAACTTGCCCCCATTCTGAGTGTCTTCTATTGACCAAGATGTCAATGTCAGGGCGGTCCATGCTTTACTTTGCACTGACATTATGAAATGTCACTGCAGAGTAAACAGATTGCACAGGTGTGACGGCAGGGAGTCGGCTGTCAGACACAGCCAGACTCCCAACAGAGAGCATAATCATGTTTACCTTCTTGATCTATGTATACACATCACTGAACCAGTGTTTGTGTCTACAGAATAAGGAGCACTGACAGTGCTTCCTCCTCTGGCCCCAGTGGAGCGTGGATCTAGGAAGGGCGTAGGAGCTACTGGGTCAGCCAGAATTCCGAATTTCTACTGTAACTGGGTCTAATAGGGCAGTCCTGGTTATGGTATATTTTGGAGGAAAAAAAAAGGGTGTATATATAAATATGTTAAAATGCCCCACAAAGGTCTTTTAAGATCTCAGTAGAGTGTGGAAAATAAATGAAAAAAAAACATAAAAAAAATACCTAAAACAAAACAAAGGGGCAACAATGTATTTGAATATCAAAAAAGAAAATATTAAAAACTGTTAAAAGCGCATGTATGATAAAACCCGAAAATGGCCCGGTCAAAAACTGCCGAATACCATGTCATGTAAGGAGGCAGCATGGCAAGAGATGACTGCCCCCTGCTGGGCACATAGAAAAGGGTCCCTGTGCAAGAACAGTACCTGGGCCCTCTGCAGCCCAACAGATATTATTATAGTAGTAGTTATAGTCTTGTACATAGGGGCAGTATTATAGTAGTTATATTCTTGTATATAGGGGGCAGTATTATAGTAGTTATATTCTTGTACATAAGGGGCAGTATTATAGTAGTTATATTCTTGTACATAGGGGCAGTATTATAGTAGTTATATTCTTGTATATAGGGGCAGTATTATAGTAGTTATATTCTTGTATATAGGGGGCAGTATTATAGTAGTTATAGTCTTGTACATAGGGGCAGTATTATAGTAGTTATATTCTTGTATATAGGGGGCAGTATAGTAGTTATTTTCTTGTACATAGGGGGCAGTATTATAGTAGTTATACTCTTGTACATAGGGGGCAGTATTATAGTAGTTATATTCTTGTACATAGGAGCAGTATTATAGTAGTTATATTCTTGTACATAGGGGCAGTATTATAGTAGTTATATTCCTCTGTACATAGGGGCAGTATTATAGTATTTATATTCTTGTACATAGAGGCAATATTATAGTAGTTATATTCTTGTACATAGGGGGCAATATTATAGTAGTTATATTCTTGTATATAGGAGCAGTATTATAGTAGTTATATTCTTGTACATAGGAGCAGTATTATAGTAGTTATATTCTTGTACATAGGAGCAGTATTATAGTAGTTATATTCTTGTACATAGGGGCAGTATTATAGTAGTTATATTCTTGTATATAGGGGGCAGTATTATAGTAGTTATATTCTTGTACATAGGAGCAGTATTATAGTAGTTATATTCTTGTAGATAGGGGCAGTATTATAGTAGTTTATATTCTTGTACATAGGGGGCAGTATTATAGTATTTATATTCTTGTACATAGAGGCAATATTATAGTAGTTATATTCTTGTACATAGGGGGCAATATTATAGTAGTTATATTCTTGTATATAGGAGCAGTATTATAGTAGTTATATTCAGCAGTATTATAGTAGTTATATTCTTGTACATAGGAGCAGTATTATAGTAGTTATATTCTTGTACATAGGGGCAGTATTATAGTAGTTATATTCTTGTATATAGGGGGCAGTATTATAGTAGTTATATTCTTGTACATAGGAGCAGTATTATAGTAGTTATATTCTTGTACATAGGCGGCAATATTATAGTAGTTATATTCTTGTACATAGCAGCAGTATTATAGCAGTTATATTCTTGTACATAGGGGGCAGTATTATAGTAGTTATATTCTTGTATATAGGAGCAGTATTATAGTAGTTATATTCTTGTACATAAGAGCAGTATTATAGTAGTTATATTCCTGTACATAGGGGCAGTATTATAGTAGATATATTCTTGTACATGGGGGCAGTATTATAGTAGTTATATTCTTGTACATAGGGGGCAGTATTATAGTAGTTATATTCTTGTACATAGGGGCAGTATTATAGTAGTTATATTCTTGTACATAGGGGGCAGTATTATAGTAGTTATATTCTTGTATATAGGAGCAGTATTATAGTAGTTATATTCTTGTACATAAGAGCAGTATTATAGTAGTTATATTCTTGTACATAGGGGCAGTATTATAGTAGTTATATTCCTGTACATAGGGGCAGTATTATAGTAGATATATTCTTGTACATGGGGGCAGTATTATAGTAGTTATATTCTTGTACATAGGGGGCAGTATTATAGTAGTTATATTCTTGTACATAGGGGGCAGTATTATAGTAGTTATATTCTTGTACATAGGGGCAGTATTATAGTAGTTATATTCTTGTACATAGGGGCAGTATTATAGTAGTTATATTCCTGTACATAGGGGCAGTATTATAGTAGATATATTCTTGTACATGGGGGCAGTATTATAGTAGTTATATTCTTGTACATAGGGGGCAGTATTATAGCAGTTATATTCTTGTACATAGGGGGCAGTATTATAGTAGTTATATTCTTGTACATAGGGGGCAGTATTATAGTAGTTATATTCTTGTACATAGTGTGATAACACGCTCCGGGATCGCCTTTGCTGGGTTGAAAGGGCACGTATTCACCTCAGGCAGACAGCCGAATTCAAGGTGGAACTGACGCTTGGTCAGGTTTATTGCAGTGAAGCATAAACAAAAGAAAAAAAACACCAACAAAATAAATCCTTGCCTGTCCGGCGCTAACTATACAGGATGATATCCTAACTACCAACTGGAGGGCTTCTCCCTTCCAGCTAAACCTTACAGACATCAGGCACTGCTCCAACTTACGAGTGTCTCCTACAAGTAAAATATATCTTTGTACCGTGTTAGCCAGTAGAGATAAAAAAAATGTTTAAAAGAACAGAGAGTCCTCAGTGGTTGATACCTTTTAATGGCTAACTGAAAAGATGGTAATAATAGCAAGCTTTCCAGACTACTCAGGTCTCTTCATCAGGCATGGTATAACACAGATAGGCTGAGTGTCTCCTACACAAACAGGCGTTCTGTGTTCCCAGCTGGAGCCGCCTCCCCCAACTTCCCAGATTCCTTTTACCTCCGTCCTTCACCTCCCATTAATCCATTAGTAGCCAGGTGATCCTGGCCAGGCTAAGTCACATAGGACCGATACCGGGGTGAGATATACCTGCCCTCATCCACTAATCCCACATGAGTCTCACATATCCCCCACCCTCTGCTCAGACCACTGCAGCTGAGCAACGGCACCCACAAAACAGTGCACACGAGACAGGGCGTCAGCGTTCCCCATCTGCACCCCAGGGCGGTGCTCCACCGTAAAACGGTAGGCCTGAAGTGCAAGGAACCACCGGGTCACTCGGCCATTCCGTTCCCTATTTAAGTGCATCCTCTTGAGAGGGGCATGGTCAGTGACCAGCCGGAACTTCCTTCCAATCAAGTAATATTTAAGGGACTCTAGAGCCCACTTAATGGCTAAGCATTCTTTTTCCACTAGGGCATAGTTGCGTTCATGCTTATTAAGTTTCCGACTAAAATAAAGGACTGGATGTTCCTCTCCGTCCTTCAGTTGGGACAAGACAGCCCCTATACCGGTGTCAGAAGCATCCGTTTGGACCACGAACTCGCTGCAGAAGTCAGGAGTCATTAGCACAGGTTGAGAGCAAAGAGCTAGTTTTAAGCTACGGAAGGCTTCTTCGGCTGCCGAGGTCCATTTGATCATGATAGAGTCTTTCCCTTTGGTAAGGTCCGCCAGGGGAACAGCGGTAGCCGCAAAATTGGGAATGAACCGTCAGTAATAGCCGGCTATTCCCAAAAAAGCTTTCACCTGCTTCTTGTTGACTGGTTGCGGCCAGTTCTGAATGGATTGTATCTTGTCAATCTGGGGTTTAACGATTCCCCTCCCAATTACGTATCCCAAATACCGGGCTTCTTCCAGCCGATATGACATTTCTTGGGGTTTGCTGTTAGACCCGCCTCCCACAGGTCCTCAATCACGGCCTGTAGTTTCTGGAGGTGCGTCTCCCAGTCCAGGCTGTATATGACTATGTCATCCAAATACGCCGAAGCATACTGCCTATGGGGCCTCAGGACTCGGTCCATCAACCTTTGAAAGGTTGCCGGCGCCCCGTGTAGTCCAAACGGCATATACACATACTTGTACAAACCTTCCGGCGTAGAAAAAGCAGTTTTCTCTTTAGCGGCCTCCGTTAGCGGGATCTGCCAATAGCCCTTCGTTAAGTCTAGGGTTGTGATATACTGGGCTTTTCCAAGCCGATCTATTAACTCATCGACCTGTGGCATAGGGTAGGCATCAAATTTGGAGACCGCATTTAATCTCCTGAAGTCATTGCAGAATCGAATAGAACCGTCTGGTTTCGGTATTAACACAATCGGACTCGACCAGGCACTATGCGATTCCTCGATTACACCTAACTCTAACATGGCCTTCACTTCTTGGGAGACAGCTTCCCGCCGAGCTTCCGGTATTCGGTAGGGCTTTACCTGAACTGTTACCTCGGGCTCTGTTATGATATCATGTTTAATGAGAGTGGTCTGCCCGGGCTTTTCTGAGAAAAACTCGTGATTGTTGATTACAAACTGCTTGACGTCTGTCTTTTGCCGCCCTGACAGCGTCTCCGCCGTCCCGACATCCGGTATGGTCTGCGTGCAGACCGGAAGGGCCAGACCTGCTGACAGAGCTGGATGGTCCTTCCAGGGTTTTATCAGATTCACGTGATAAATCTGTTCAGGCTTCCTTTTACCAGCCTGGTACACTTTGTAGTTTACCTCACCCACCCGTTCCATAATTGCAAAGGGGCCTTGCCAGTTTGACAGAAATTTGCTCTCTGCTGTGGGGACCCCAGTATCAACACCCTATCTCCGGGTACAAAAGTACGGATCTTGGCCCCCCTATCATAAATTCTTTTCTGTGCTCCTTGAGCCTGTATCATATGCTCTTTAACGATGGGCATCACCGCGGCAATACGGTCCTGCATTTGGGTTACATGGTCTATTACGCTTTTGAACGGGGTGACCTGTCCCTCCCAGGTTTCTTTAGCGACATCTAACAGTCCACGGGGACGTCGGGCATACAGAAGCTCGAAAGGAGAGAACCCGGTGGAAGACTGGGGCACCTCCCGGATGGCAAAAAGCAAATACGGGAGTAAGTAGTCCCAGTTCTTCCCGTCCTTGTTTATCGCCTTACGGAGCATCTGTTTCAAGGTTTTGTTAAACCGTTCGACCAGTCCGTCCGTTTGAGGGTGATACATGGAGGTGCGTAACTGTGCTATTTGTAACAGCCTGCAGAGCTCTTTCATTACTTTAGACATAAAGGGGGTTCCTTGGTCTGTGTGAGTATTTGTTTTGGGACACCGACCCGACTAAACACATGGACCAGCTCCTTGGCAATGGTCTTGGTGGCCGCGTTACGCAAAGGGATGGCCTCGGGGTAACGAGTGGCATAATCCAAGATGACAAGTATGTACTGGTGTCCTCGTGCAGACTTGGGGAGGAGTCCAACTAAATCCATCCCAATTCTCTCAAATGGGATCTTGATGATAGGCAGGGGTACTAAGGGGCTACAGAAACGGGGCCTAGGTGCAGACAATTGGCAGTCGGGACAAGACTCACAATCGGTGCGAATATCGTGATGCATGCCTGGCCAAACAAAACAGTGTAATATCCTTTCGGTAGTTTTCTGGACCCCCAGGTGTCCCCCCCATCATGTGTCCATGTGCCAGGTCCAGCACTCTCCGCCTGTAGGACCTCGGCACAACCAATCGTTGTACCGTGTCGTCCCCCTTCTTCTCTATCTGATAGAGAAAGTCATTCTCCAGGGCCATGTAGGGGTAAGACAGCCTAGTACCTGCATCCACCTGCACCCCGTTTATCACTTTAACATTTTTTATAGCCTGAGAAAGGGTAGGATCTCTCATTTGCTCACTTTGGAAGTCATCTTTCTGGACTTCCGATTTCAGCCAAGAGGAAGGGGGACAGCCACCCGTGTCCGCCTCTGCCCCGGGTTCCTCGGAATCACCCGCCAGAACTGAAAAGGGGAACTGGAGGTTGTTTTCAGCGGATTCTTCCTCTGAACCCTCTTGTGGGGCATCCTCTAGTGGCTCTGGGCCCACACAAGGTGTGGGAGAAGGACCATCTGTGCGGCTACCCTGGGGTACTAATTGGTTCTCCCACAACTGCCAAAAGTGGGGGAAAATCCCTGCCCAAAATGACATCATGTAATAACTCTGGGACTAGTCCCACCTTATGATGCACAGACCCATAGGGCGTAGTAATGCAGGAGACCGTTGTGAGGTACGAGCAGGTGTCTCCATGCACACATGTCACAGAAAATGTATCTGACGGTCCCATCGGGACTGTTACCAGACTGGCCTTTACCAGAGTCACCACACTCCCCGAGTCCAACAGCACAACAACAGTCTTGCCATCAATGGACACTTCACACAGGTGTTTTTTCATATCGCCTTGACATGCAGCAACACACACTACCCGTGCAACCATAGCCCTGCGTTTTTCAAAGTCCGTGACATCGCACTGCATCGGTTCTGTAGTTAGTGGGCAGTTCGCAGCAATGTGGCCCACCTCCTGGCAGTGGAAACACCTCACGGGCCCCTTGCTAAGACCATAGTTTGGCACCTTAGCCCTCACAGGGCCAGCAGTCCTGTTTTCCTCCTCCACTGCCTTAGGATATTTTCCTCCTCCCAATGACCCTGGAACAGTCTTACCAGATCCTCGGCGAGAAGGGGAAGAGCGAGGATGTGTAGCATCATCTATAAGTCCTTCTGCCAAGGAATAACGCTCCACTAGATCCACTAGCTGATCCGCTGTCGTGGGGTTTCCATGGCTTACCCACTTTCTCAGAGATGGCGGTAGAGCTCTTAGGTACTTCTCGAGGACAATTCTTTGTATCATCTCTGGCGCTGTTAAAACCTCGGGCTGTAGCCATTTCTTGGTCAAGTGAATAAGGTCGAACATCTGTGACCGCGGTGGTTTATCAGGCTGATAAGTCCATTGGTGAACTCTTTGTGCTCGCACGGCCGTCGTCACTCCCAGCCGGGCCAGGATCTCGGCTTTTAGTTTATCAAAGTCATGCGCTGCTTCAGGCTCGAGATCAAAGTAGGCCTTTTGGGCCTCACCTGCCAAAAACGGGGCAAGCAAGCCGGCCCATCGCTCCTTTGACCACTTTTCCCGCTCCGCCGTCCATTCAAACGTGGTCAGGTAAGCTTCCACATCGTCCTCTGTGGTTAATTTCTGCCAGCACCGACTCAGATGAATCACCCTCTGGTCAGCCTCCGCATTACCCTCAGATACGGTCGCCAGACGCTGCACCACCTGCTGCAAAAGTTGGCGGTCTCTAACCGTCGATTCCACCAGTTCCTTCAACTGTGCCGACATCAAGCGATTAGCTTCTTGCTGCACAGCTGTGGATTGTACCAGCGCTTTCACCACGTCATCCATTATGATGCGCTGTAACGTGCTGCCCGCATTCTCCACCACAATGTGATAACACGCTCAGAGATCGCCTTTGCTGGGTTGAAAGGGCACGTATTCACCTCAGGCAGACAGCCGAATTCAAGGTGTAATTGACGCTTGGTCAGGTTTATTGCAGTGAAGCATAAACAAAAGAAAAACACCAACAAAATAAATCCTTGCCTGTCCGGCGCTAACTATACACGGTGATATCCTAACTACCAACTGGAGGGCTTCTCCCTTCCAGCTAAACCTTACAAACATCGAGCACTGCTCCTCACAAGTGTCTCCTACACAGACAGGCTTACTGTGTTCCCAGATGGAGACCCTCCCCCAACTTCCCAGACTCCTTTTACCTCCGTCCTTCACATCCCATTAATCCATTAGGAGCCAGGTGATCCTGACCAGGCTAAGTCACATAGGACCAATACCGGGGTGAGATATACCTGCACTCATCCACTAATCCCACATGAGTCTCACAGTAGGCAGTATTATAGTAGTTATATTCTTGTACATAGGGGCAGTATTATAGTAGTTATATTCTTGTACATAGGGGCAGTATTATAGTAGTTATATTCTGTATGTAGGGGGCAGTATTATATTAGTTATATTCTTGTACCTGGCGGCAGTATTATAGTAGTTATATTCTTGTACATAGGGGCAGTATTATAGTAGTTATATTCTTGTACATAGGGGCAGTATTATAGTAGTTATATTCTTGTACATAGGAGCAGTATTATAGTAGATATATTCTTGTACATAGGGGCAGTATTATAGTAGTTATATTCTTGTACATAGGAGCAGCATTATAGTATTTATATTCTTGTACATAGGGGCAGTATTATAGTAGTTATATTCTTGTACATAGGGGGCAGTATTATAGTAGTTATATTCTTGTACATAGGAGCAGCATTATAGTATTTATATTCTTGTACATAGGGGCAGTATTATAGTAGTTATATTCTTGTACATAGGGGCAGTATTATAGTAGTTATATTCTTGTACATAGGAGCAGTATTATACTAGATATATTCTTGTACATGGGGGCAGTATTATAGTAGTTATATTCTTGTACATAGGGGCAGTATTATAGTAGTTATATTCTTGTACATAGGGGCAGTATTATAGTAGTTATATTCTTGTACATAGGGGCAGTATTATAGTAGTTATATTCTTGTACATAGGGGCAGTATTATAGTAGTTATATTCCTGTACATAGGGGCAGTATTATAGTAGTTATATTCTTGTACATAGGAGCAGTATTATAGTAGATATATTCTTGTACATAGGAGCAGTATTATAGTAGTTATATTATTGTACATAGGGGCAGTATTATAGTAGATATATTCTTGTACATAGGGGCAGTATTATAGTAGTTATATTCTTGTACATAGGAGCAGTATTATAGTAGATATATTCTTGTACATAGGAGCAGTATTATAGTAGTTATATTATTGTACATAGGGGCAGTATTATAGTAGATATATTCTTGTACATAGGGGCAGTATTATAGTAGTTATATTCTTGTACATAGGAGCAATATTATAGTAGTTATATTCTTGTACATAGGAGCAGTATTATAGTAGTTATATTCTTGTACATCGGGGGCAGTATTATAGTAGTTATATTCTTGTACATAGGAGCAGTATTATAGTAGTTATATTCTTGTACATAGGGTGCAGTATTATAGTAGTTATATTCTTGTACATAGGGGCAGTATTATAGTAGTTATATTCTTGTACATAGGGACAGTATTATAGTAGTTATATTCTTGTACATAGGAGCAGCATTATAGTATTTATATTCTTGTACATAGGGGCAGTATTATAGTAGTTATATTCTTGTACATAGGGGCAGTATTATAGTAGTTATATTCTTGTACATAGGAGCAGTATTATAGTAGATATATTCTTGTACATGGGGGCAGTATTATAGTAGTTATATTCTTGTACATAGGGGCAGTATTATAGTAGTTATATTCCTGTACATAGGGGCAGTATTATAGTAGATATATTCTTGTACATAGGAGCAGTATTATAGTAGTTATATTATTGTACATAGGGGCAGTATTATAGTAGATATATTCTTGTACATAGGAGCAGTATTATAGTAGTTATATTCTTGTACATAGGAGCAGTATTATAGTAGTTATATTCTTGTACATTGGGGGCAGTATTATAGTAGTTATATTCTTGTACATAGGAGCAGTATTATAGTAGTTATATTCTTGTACATAGGGTGCAGTATTATAGTAGTTATATTCTTGTACATAGAGGCTGTATTATAGTAGTTATATTCTTGTATATAGAGGCTGTATTATAGTAGTTATATTATTGTACATAGGGGCAGTATTATAGTAGTTATATTCTTGTACATAGGGTGCAGTATTATAGTAGTTATATTCTTGTACATAGGGGCAGTATTATAGTAGTTATATTCTTGTACATAGGGACAGTATTATAGTAGTTATATTCTTGTACATAGGAGCAGCATTATAGTATTTATATTCTTGTACATAGGGGCAGTATTATAGTAGTTATATTCTTGTACATAGGGGCAGTATTATAGTAGTTATATTCTTGTACATAGGAGCAGTATTATAGTAGATATATTCTTGTACATGGGGGCAGTATTATAGTAGTTATATTCTTGTACATAGGGGCAGTATTATAGTAGTTATATTCCTGTACATAGGGGCAGTATTATAGTAGATATATTCTTGTACATAGGAGCAGTATTATAGTAGTTATATTATTGTACATAGGGGCAGTATTATAGTAGATATATTCTTGTACATAGGAGCAGTATTATAGTAGTTATATTCTTGTACATAGGAGCAGTATTATAGTAGTTATATTCTTGTACATTGGGGGCAGTATTATAGTAGTTATATTCTTGTACATAGGAGCAGTATTATAGTAGTTATATTCTTGTACATAGGGTGCAGTATTATAGTAGTTATATTCTTGTACATAGAGGCTGTATTATAGTAGTTATATTCTTGTATATAGAGGCTGTATTATAGTAGTTATATTATTGTACATAGGGGCAGTATTATAGTAGTTATATTCTTGTACATAGGGTGCAGTATTATAGTAGTTATATTCTTGTACATAGGGGCAGTATTATAGTAGTTATATTCTTGTACATAGGGACAGTATTATAGTAGTTATATTCTTGTACATAGGAGCAGCATTATAGTATTTATATTCTTGTACATAGGGGCAGTATTATAGTAGTTATATTCTTGTACATAGGGGCAGTATTATAGTAGTTATATTCTTGTACATAGGAGCAGTATTATAGTAGATATATTCTTGTACATGGGGGCAGTATTATAGTAGTTATATTCTTGTACATAGGGGCAGTATTATAGTAGTTATATTCCTGTACATAGGGGCAGTATTATAGTAGATATATTCTTGTACATAGGAGCAGTATTATAGTAGTTATATTATTGTACATAGCAGTATTATAGTAGATATATTCTTGTACATAGGAGCAGTATTATAGTAGTTATATTCTTGTACATTGGGGGCAGTATTATAGTAGTTATATTCTTGTACATAGGAGCAGTATTATAGTAGTTATATTCTTGTACATAGGGTGCAGTATTATAGTAGTTATATTCTTGTACATAGAGGCTGTATTATAGTAGTTATATTCTTGTATATAGAGGCTGTATTATAGTAGTTATATTATTGTACATAGGGGCAGTATTATAGTAGTTATATTCTTGTACATAGGGGCAGTATTATAGTAGTTATATTCTTGTACATAGGGGCAGTATTATAGTAGTTATATTCTTGTACATAGAGGCTGTATTATAGTAGTTATATTCTTGTATATAGAGGCTGTATTATAGTAGTTATATTATTGTACATAGGGGCAGTATTATAGTAGTTATATTCTTGTACATAGGGGCAGTATTATAGTAGTTATATTCTTGTACATAGAGGGCAGTATTATAGTAGTTGTTTATTTGTATGTAGTCACCAAGGATGAGACATAAAATGTGAGATTACAGCTTATACAGTATCCGGTGTGTTATAGACAGGATTGTTACAGGTGTAATAATCTGCAGCTGATGGTGGATAATATTGTAGTACACACATATCGTACACATGCGTCCTGAGTGCAGGTGAATCACAGATGGGTGTGGACACCGCCCAGACCTGCTTCCAGCTGACAGCTCTTCTTGTGTCACTTTCCTCCACCATGGTCTATGTTTCCTGATTTGTGGCAGCTCTTGTTATTGTCTATATGATGACCTGTGTCTGCGCCCCTCCTGTGTAAGCTCCTATGAAATCTCCACTTATAGGTCATACGACGTTGTGGTGAGTGTCTGTCACTTTTTGGTGTATCGCTGTCCACTTCTCGTCTTTATGATGTCCTCGTTCTGGCTCGTCTCATGTGTACTCGTCTTCTCCATTTATACCTGTACACTGTACTATAACCTTTGTCCTGGTGTCTGCACTCACCCTCCCTCCAGAAACACAAATAGTAACTGTGGAAGGCGCCCAATCATCTCTGTGCGACTCAGCCGTCTCTGGACTACAGGTTTTTCTGTCTGTCATCAGGTGGATTACTCTTATCTTTCTACTTTTTGGTGGACTACTCTTTTGTTCTATTTGTCTTTGGTTGGATTATTCTTGTCCTGTCTTTGGGTTTACTACTCTTCTATCCTATCTGCCTTTGGATGGACTACTCTTCTGTCCTATCGGTCTTTGGGTTTACTACTCTTCTGTCCTGTCTTTCGGTGGACTACTCTTCTCTCCTGTCTGTCTTTGGGTTGACTAGTCTTCTGTACTATCTGTCTTTGGGGGGGGGGGCTACTCTTCTGTCCTATCTGTCTTTGGGTTGACTAGTCTTCTGTACTATCTGTCTTTGGGGGGGGGGGGACTACTCTTATGTCATATCTGTCTTTGGGGTCGACTACTCTTCTGTCCTGTCTTTGGGTCGACTACTCTTCTGTCCTATCTGTCTTTCGGTGGACTACTCTTCTGTCCTATCTGTCTTTGGGTTGACTAGTCTTCTGTACTATCTGTCTTTGGGCTGACTACTCTTCTGTCCTATCTGTCTTTGGGCTGACTACTCTTCTGTCCTATCTGTCTTTGGGTTGACTACTCTTCTGTCCTATCTGTCTTTGGGTTGACTAGTTTTTCTGTCCTATCTGTCTTTGGGTTGAACTAGTCTTCTGTCCTATCTGTCTTTGGGTTGACTACTCTTCTGTCCTATCTGTCTTTGGGTTGACTAGTTTTCTGTCCTATCTGTCTTTGGGTTGACTAGTCTTCTGTCCTATCTGTCTTTGAGTGGACTACTCTTCTCTTTTATGTCCTGGTTGTCTTTGGGTGGATTACTCTATTGCCTTTTTGTCTGTCTTTGTATAAACTACTCCTCTACTAGCTTTTGGTGGACTACTCTGCTATCTTTAGACTGAAATCTCTTCTGTCTATCTTTGGGCGTGCAACTCTTTTGTCATTCTGTGTCTATGGGTGGATTACTCTTCGATGTTTGGACTTATTACTGTTCTATATTTTTTATCTGTCTTTGGGCTGACTACTCTTCTATCTTTCTATATGTCTTTGAGCTGACTACTCTTTTGTCTTTATATTTTTGGTTGAATTACTCTTCTGTCTGTTTTTGAGTGGACTACCCTTCAGCTCTTCTGTCTATTTTTGGGTGTACTACTCTTCTATCTTTAGACTGGCTACTCTTCTGTCTGTCTATATTTGGGTGGACTATTCTTCTGTTTTTCTGTCTATGGGTGGATTTCTCTTCTATGTTTGGGCTGACTACTCTTTTATCTTTCTATCAATCTTTGAGCTGAGTATTATATCTTTCTGTCTTTGTACTGACTACTCTTCTGTCTTTCTATCTTTGGGTGGATTACTCTTACGTCTTTCTATCTTTGGGTGGATTACTCTTACGTCTTTCTATCTTTGGGCGGATTACTCTTACGTCTTTCTATCTTTGGGTGGACGCATCTTCTATCTTTTAATCTTTGTGTGGACTACTCTTCTATCTTTGGGTGGACTCTTCTTTTACCTTTCTATCCTTCTTTGTGTCTTTGGGCTGACTACTCTTCTATCTTTCCATCTTTGGGTGTCTTCTATCTTTCTATCTTTGTGTGGACTCCTCTTCTATCCTTTAATCTTTGGGCTGACTACTCTTCAATCTTTCGATTAGTCTTTGGGCTGACTCCTCTTTTATCCTTCTATCTTTGGGTGGACTCCTCTTCCATCTTTCTATCTGTCTTTGGGTGGACTCCTATAATTTAATCTTTGGGTGGACTACACTTCCATCTTTCTGTCAGACTCTCTAGCTTTGGGTGGTGCAGATAAAAACTAGCTTGGCAAGTTCTATTTACCATCACACCCTCTGATAACTCTAGGTCTGGGATGAGAAGTCAAGATCTTTGAAGCAAAAATGGAGAAACTTTGAACCCTCGGACTCGCATGGTCTGGATAACTTTCAGCAGATATGGTGGTGGCTAATACAACGTGTTACTGACATCATTACTAGACAAGAAATTTACCTTAAATAAAGTAATCTCAGGACTTGTTCTCCTTTGACCTGGCACAACACTTCCATAACTGTATGGGGGTGCAGAGTAATCACAATGGCAGTTCATTTTCAAGACCAACATTATGACCGCCTCAAAAATCAGTGCCGTCAGCGAAGACGTCTCTTCGAAGACCCCAACTTCCCAGCAAGTAACCAGTCCCTTTACTATAGCAGAAGTCCTCCCAGAGTTGTAGAGTGGAAGCGCCCCCAGGTAATTATGGGTTTGTGTTATGGGTACTGCTATATGGCACTTTTTCTTCTGAGGGCTCTACTATATGGATACTTGTATGTGGCATATGTATAGGCCTTCATTTATGGAAACATGATATCTCTACCTTTAGGTCATATAACTTTGTGGTGATTGTCTCTTTTTGAAACTAGTATATAGTACTGGTATAAAGGCACTCATTTAGGGATGTTACTCTACAGCACTGCTCTGTATGGATACTTGTGTGTAGGCTGTCCTTTACGGGCACTCATGTAGTAATTCTTTTACATGGCACTTCTGTAAGGGCTCTTCTTTAACATTATGCCCAAGACCACAGAGCCAAGGTGTCCCCTTCAACTCCCTGACTACATTGTGCTCGTGAAGGAAATGGGCCCACCCAAGAGACCCAGGAAAGGAACTGCGGAGACTCATGTTGCCTGTCTTCTTCACAGGATCTTGTCCAGTCACCTCGTCTGTTTTCTGATGGTGGCATCAGTCCTCGGGACCTGCAGCAGGGCAGTCTGGGCAATTGCTGGTTTGTAGCCGCTGTTTCTTGTCTGGCTAAAGATCCATCAATTTGGAAGAAGGTAAGTTACCTCCGTCTCTGATGTAGTCTCTTCAATAACATGACTGCTTGATGTTTTGGAACAGCGCCACACTGATCCATGTGTTGTGTCTAGTTTTTCAGTTTGGCTCTGTGAAAGTCTCCAATCCTAGACACAACCTTTGAATAGGTTGAGTAGCCATGTTTTTGTAACATCTCTAAACCTGGTTGACTTCTTTCATGGGTTGGTTTCATGGCACATGGATGTTTTTGGATTTTCATCAAATGTAAGGCTGGAGCTTTTACTGGAATTCGGATAGCAAAAATTTAGAGTTGAGCAAAAAGATTTGTAGGACCGTAATCCAGCGTCCACTTCAGTAGTCTGAGGCCACCGGACTGGATCTCTGGGAGCCTTCTCCTATCTTAATGGCACATGGATGTTTTTGGATTTTCATCAAATGTAAGGCTGGAGCTTCTACTGGAATTGCAAAAATTTAGAGTTGAGCTAAAACATTCGCAGGACGGTGATCCAGCTGCCATGTCTGTAGTCTGAGGCTGCCGGACTGGATCCCTCGGAGCCACCTCCTACCTTAATGGCTCATGGATGTTTTTGGTTTTACATCAAATGTAATGCTGGTGCTTCTGAACAAGAACCTACTCGAATTGAGAAAGCAAAAATTTAGAGTTGAGCTAAAAGATTCACAGGATAGTGATCCAGCTGCCATGTCTGTTGTCTGAGGCTGCCGGACTGGATCCCTTGGAGCCACCTCCTACCTTAATGGCTCATGGATGTTTTTGGTTTTACATCAAATTTAATGCTGGAGCTTCTGAACAAGAACCTACTCGAATTGAGAAAGCAAAAATTTAGAGTTAAGCAAAAAGATTTGCAGGAGTTTGATCCAGTCACATCAGTAGTCTGAGGCCATCGGATTGGATCCCTCAGAGACTCCTTCTACCTCCTGGTGTCCACTGCCTCTCATCTGATTTGAAGCCCAAGCAAAACTTAACCATTGAATGAGGATTGCAGGGCTGTAGTCTGGCAGCCACTGACTACTACCGATGTGACCCTGGACCTTGTGAATATTTTGGCTCAACTTTACAAATATTCCATTGCACGAAGAACTGAAGACTCAAGGGAAATCTCAGTTACTCTGTACCATTTGTACTGTATGTCTGGTATGGCAGTGGCCAAGTACCAGGGCCTGGGTGTGACTGCTCCCTCAGCACCACCATAGGCTAGAGACCTATCCAAGACCAATGGCACAGTGACTTTAGGTTCGGGGCGCACAACCATTTTTGGTTCAATGACCACATTGGCAGATTGAAACAATCTCATGGGCAACAATAAAACATTTCAAAATGAAGTGTAGGAAACACAAACGTCTTGAGAAACTAGTTCCCCTGGTTCTTCTGCATTAGGTGACTCAGTGGTTGTGCTGTGGTTCGGTGGAATTCTTTCATAAAAATTACACTCTGACACTTTTTAGGAATTGCTGATCAGAGCTTCATTTACTACATGTCATAGGTCAGGAATTACACTCCAGGACGACTCTTCTGTATAGCAACATGGAGCATGCCGGTATAACCTAGGTATCTTCTGTGTATATTCATATGTACATCT
Organism: Anomaloglossus baeobatrachus; assembly: GCF_048569485.1. NCBI lineage: Eukaryota > Metazoa > Chordata > Amphibia > Anura > Aromobatidae > Anomaloglossus > Anomaloglossus baeobatrachus. The sequence continues at coordinate 674,341,146 of NC_134356.1, read as the reverse complement.
GGTATAACCTGGGTACGTTCTGTATATAATTATATATGTACAGCTGGTATAACCTAGGGGTTTTCTGTATACATTATATATGGACACCTGCTATGACCTCATCAACCACTGGTGTATAGTTATATATACGGGTGTAGGTATATAGTATTTTGACCCCATCTTGATGATTCCTTCTGTCACAGGTTATACCTTCTCCTGAAGAACAGGACTGGCCTCGCCCAGGTGCAAGTTCCCCACATTCTGGCATCTTCAGGTTCCGATTTTGGCGCTTTGGCCGGTGGGTGGAGGTGGTGATTGATGACCTTCTGCCCACATCTGGAGGGGAGTTGATATTCTGTCGGCCTGGTCAGAAGGGCAATGTGTTCTGGTGTTCCCTTCTCGAGAAGGCATATGCTAAGTAAGGTTCCTTGTCCGCCTGTGGTCTCATGCTTCTGCTCTCAATCCATCTTTGTTTCTATTCTTCCATCGTTTCCTATGTTTTCTTATAGACTCATTGGGAATTATGAAGCTCTTGATGGGGGCAGCACGGCCGAAGCTCTCATTGACTTCACTGGTGGGGTGTCTGAGGCCATCATTCTCCGTGAAGGGAATTATGGGTCGGATGAAGAAAAAAAGAAGCTCTTCAAGTCGTTGATGAAAGCCCACTCTCGGGCATCTCTCATTTCTGCTGCCATCAGGGTAAAGACCCCATGTATCTCCACTCAAGCTGAAAGCCTACAATTTTAAGGGCAGGTAGGGTCCAGCCCTAGGCTGATGTGAGGAGTGTTCAGTCAGTCAGAAGGGAGTGTACTACAAATATCAAAAAACTGACCAGCACCTCCAAGAATAAGACAAGTGTGAACAGGTCTTATTCTTGGTGGTGCTGGTCAGTTTTTTGATAATCGTAGTACACTCCCTTCTGACTGAGCACTCCTCCCATGAGCCTAGGGCATTTTCAATTCTTTAATTCTTGTTGGATCCTTCCTGCCCTTAAAATTGTAGGCTTTCAACCCGGTTAGAGGCATATATAGGGTCCCAACAGTGGGGTACGCCTTGTTGCTGGCTGTTGGGCTCTCATCAACTGGCCAATTTTTGTGCTAAGTACTTCATATTTTAACATGGTTTCTTCTATAGTAGTAATGTAATTCCAATTTTATATATTCAGTGTTTACATATTATAGTATTTTAGAATGTAGCTGTATTTTTTTTTGGGTTATATTGACGATTTGTCTCAACTTGCACCTGTTCACACTTGTCTTAATTCTGGTCATTTTTTTTATATACAGTACAGACCAAATGTTTGGACACACCTTCTTATTCAAAGAGTTTTCTTTATTTTCATGACTCTAAAAATTGTAGTTTCACATTGAAGACATCAAAACTATGAATGAAAACATGTGGAATGAAATACTTAAAAAAGTGTGAAACAACTGAAAATGTGTCTTATATTCTAGGTTCTTCAAAGTAGCCACCTTTTGCTTTGATTACTGCTTTGCACAGTCTTGGCATTCTCTTGATGAGCTTCAAGAGGTAGTCACCGGAAATGGTTTCCCAACAGTCTTGAAGGAGTTCCCAGAGATGCTTAGCACTTGTTGGCCCTTTTGCCTTCACTCTGTGGTCCAGCTCACCCCAAACCATCTCGATTGGGTTCAGGTCTGGTGACTGTGGAGACCAGGTCATCTGGTGTAGCACCCCATCACTCTCCTTCTTAGTCAAATAGCCCTTACACAGCCTGGAGGTGTTTGGGGTCATTGTCCTGTTGAAAAATAAATGATGGTCCATCTAAACGCAAATCGGATGGAATAGCACGCCGCTGCAAGATGCTGTGGTAGCCATGCTGGTTCTGTATGCCTTCAATATTGAATAAATTCCCAGCAGTGTCACCAGCAAAGCACCCCCACACCATCACACCTCCTCCTCCATGCTTCACGGTGGGAACCAGCCATGTAGAGTCCATCCGTTCACCTTTTTTACAAAGGCACGGTGGTTGGATCCAAGATCTCAAATTTGGACTCATCAGACCAAAGCCAGATTTCCACTGGTCTAATGTCCATTCCTTGTATTCTTTAGCCCAAACAAGTCTCTTCTCCTTGTTGCCTGTCCTTAGCAGTGGTTTCCTAGCAGCTATTTTACCATGAAGGCCTGCTGCACAAAGTCTCCTCTTAATAGTTGTTCTACAGATGAGAAGGTGTGTCCAAACTTTTGGTCTGTACTGTATATGTAGTACAAGAGAGAATTTGGCAGTAGTGATGTGAGACTCGATTCGCAGGACTCTGGTCCGTGGGTTAGGTCAGTAATCTGTGACCATTGGGCAGGATGGTATCCTTTCCTCCCAGCATTCCCAGCTCTTCTTTCGAGTAGCTGGATTGACACACTATCATCAGAAGAAGATCTGAGAATTCCGGGAGGTAAGGAAGCTTGTAGGTCTCCTATCCAACAGGCAGAGATTACTGACTTGGGCGATGGACTGGAGAACTTCATCTCTACTTGGCAGTTTAGGAGGCAATGATTAGAGTGCCCAACCACGATACTAATATTGCTTGAGCTTCTCATAATATAGGTGGAAATATAGATCTCAGTGGGAACTTCTAAAGGTCATCATGCACATTAGATAAAAGTTAGCCGAACCCACCTAGTTCAACTGTATGGGTCAACACCATGTTATATTGAGACCCTCCGTTTCCCAAGATAATAATCAGGTAGATTGTTCTCCCGCTTACTCTGACCCATCATAAGAGAACATACAATCAAAAACGTGTTTATGTGTATGGGGAATCGGGAGAGATTGGACTCGGCTGAACACTAGGTTTAGTGGTACCTCAACGTTTGAGCCAGAATGAAATTGTAGAGGACGAGAGGTAATGAAGATCAAATCATGGAAAAGAACAAGGGCTTCTAACATTTGATAAGAATTGAGCGATATAGAGGAGATAATGAGTGTTTTTGATGAATGGGACAATATAAACTTGTTAGGAAGAGGTGGGACAGAATTGGGTCATGTAATTTCCAAATATCTGGGCAGAAACTGGATGGTTCCAAAGTTTAGAAGTTTTCGAAATTTCACAAATAGACACTGCATGATCGTTTCCGTTCTGAAGAATACACATCTATTTCCTTTCAGCCAAGTCCAAGTCAAGGTATTGAAGAAGTCCTTTCTAGTGGTCTTGTCACCGGTCATGCCTATAGTGTTACTGCCATTAGGAATATCAACCTACACTCCGGACTTTTGTCCCTTTTCCGGACACATAAATTACGACTCATTCGTTTACGAAATCCATGGGGGAGCGGAGAATGGAATGGAGCCTGGAGCGATAAGTAAGGAATGAACTGAGCCACAAAGGGAAGCTCGAGGCTGTAAGTTTAAGGCACTTGATGAGGACACCGAGTTTCTGTTTTCGTAGGTCAGAAGAATGGAAGAAAGTGAGTGGAAGACAAAGAGAGAAGCTCGGGGTCACAGTTAATGATGATGGAGAATTTTGGTAAGGAGGGTTTACTTTCGACTATAAGCTAGGTTTAGGGAGGGTGCATAGGGCAGATTCCTAAACGTCCACCACTACCTGGGGAATCAAGGGAACCTTCACTACTCATACTTCCGATCAGGCTGGTACATCTCCTCCTGGTTGCCAGGGGGTATAAACAATCCTTCACATGCCTACTTCCCCATTTTACTTGTAGACCTGACGGTCATTATTTGTATGACCTTTGTATTCATCATTTTGACCCAACCTCAGAAAGTCAGGGGTCATCTAATGATCAGGTAGAAATTTTATCCACAAGAGAAGAAAGTCATTGGCTGTCCCTATTATTTTGAAGACCCATAAAAAGGGTCTTCTCTATGTGGTTGCAACAGAAAGTTAAGTGAGGTCTAAGTTGAAGAGATGGTATCGAGGTTCTTACCCAATGTTTTTCTCAGATGCCTCCACCACTCCTAATCTGGTCAAATCTAAAGGAATAAATGCAACTACCCCATAGTTCTAGGGCTTTGTGGTGGTTCTGACGCATGGCATGTCATCTTTTGCACATGCGAGGAATGGCAATGCCATTGATGCTTGCACAGGTTATACATCTTACTTTTTACTAGGATGTGTTGGGATGATTTCTGCTCTCACTTCACCGATATCACTCTCTGCCGACGAGTCAACACTCACCTTCTGAGCACTCAAAAGACATGGAAACAAGAGTCAGTTTTCTCGGCTTGGAAGCAGCATCAAGATCCCATGAAAGACAGGAGTGGTGGCTGTCCAAATAACAAGGCCACCTACCTACATAACCCACAGGTATATATACATCACAACTATAAAAAAACTAGACCTTCTCTATCTCTGATGAGCATGTCATGAAAATACAAAGCTCAATGCCAGAAAGCCTCCAGTACAGCCAGAACAATAGGTAGACTGACAACTGTACGTAAATGTCTTGTGTTGCAGTTTTCCTTTGATGTCACCTTAGACCAGGACAATGTCCTCATCTCCCTGGAACAGGAGGACCGAAGAACCCAACGAAAGGCAGGGGGTGGCGAAAATCTGCCGATTGGATTCTTTGTCTTCAAGGTGCCAAACTGTGAAATTCGAGATTGTTCTTGTGCCATATCTCAGTCTACTGTACTTGATCCATCACTATTCCCTTTTTCTGTCAGGTGGAGATGAATCGTAAATACCGTCTACACTGCACTCCCACCAAAGTTACTTCTTCAACTTACATAAACTCTCGCAGTGTCTTGGTTCATACTGAGCTACCGAAGGGGCGCTATGTCATCCTACCGACTACTTTCCAACCAGGACTGGATGGTTCCTTCCTTTTGCGACTGTATACAGACCGGGCCAGTCACCTAAGGTACAAAATTAGGAAGGAAATTGTTTTCACAAGTGGTGCCTCTCTTGGCCAATTGGGACACAACGAGCATAAAAAGAGTTTCTACCTTTCTATGTCTCACTGGGAACCAAATATACCACTGGGGAATAATGTGCCTATCTTATAAAACACTTGAGTTTAATATGTGAAAACTGAATTACTGCTCACAGGGAACTGACCCAAGATAGTCCTCAGCCATCATGTCTGTCCTTCTTGACGGGTACTCCACGGGTGGTCACCTCCATCACAGTGCATGCAGCATCGGGACTTTCAGTGCCAGGGGGTAGCAGAGGTACAGTAATAATCCTATATTAACCCTTTTTGAGACTTTTTGGTAGGTTCTGATTATTATTCTTTCTACTAGACCCCACTGTTTATGCCACAGTTTACTGTGAAGGCAAAAAAGTGACCTCGAGGACAGTCAAGGGAGAGACTCCAGAGTTTGACCTGAAAGCGGTATTCTACCGTAAACGTGAGAAAAAACCTCTTATTGTTCAGGTTGGTATACTGTGTATGTAATGTTTTATGTATTTTTGGTTACATGCCTCCATGTAGTCCTTTGAATATTTTCCAGGTCACATCTGGACTACCACATGTGCAAGTAGAAGCTCCTTCAGAGAAGGGCTTGATAGTCCATGAAGGTCACATCAGCCTTGTGGGTTATTTTTTTTTAAAAGGTCCTCAGGTGAAGCTATGATAAACGGGAGGATCTTAAGGTCACAGTAACCTATTGTAGATCCTTTAAGTAGAGTACGACCTCTCCCCAACCGAAAATCCAATATTTTATGGCAGAAGAAAAAAAGGTTGACTTGTCCATCTAAAAATGAAAAATTTCAGATCTGAGTAAATCATTTGGGTTTATCTTTCTTTATATATAACGAGCTGTAATACCCGGCATTGCCCGGATAGTACTAAGTGTCTGTCTCTCTCCCACAATCTCACTCTCCTTCTCTGTCTGCCTCTCTCTCTCTTTGTCTCTTTCTCCCTGTTTGTTTCTCTGTCTGTCTCTCTCTCTGTCTCTCTGTCTCTCTCTCCCTGTCTCTCTCTGTCTGTCTCTCTCTCTGTCTCTCTCTCTGTCTCTCTCTCCCTGTCTCTCTCTGTCTGTCTCTCTCTCCCTGTCTCTCTCTAGCCATCTCTCTCTGTCTCTATCCCTGTCTGCCTCTCTCTCAGTTTCTCTGTCTGTGTCTGTCTCTTTCTTTGTCTGTCTCTCTCTATCCATCTCTTTCTGTCTTTTCCTGTCTGTCTCTGTCTCTCCATCAGTCTCTTTCTGTTGCTTTCTGCCTGCCTCTCTGTCTCTCTGTATTTCTCTCTATCTCTCTGTCTCACTATCTGTCTATCAGTAACTAAGTGTCTTTGTCTGTCTCCCTCCCACAATCTCACTCTCCCTCTCTGCCTGTCTCCTTCTCTGTCTCTTTCTCTGTCTCTCTCTTTCTCTCTATCTCTCTGTCTCTTTCCTTGTCTGTTTCTCTCCAACCGTCTCTCCACAGATATCATATTACCTCACACATAAGCTTCTTATACTAACAATGTCCTTCGTTTCCTATAGCAACCAATCACAGCTCCTATTAATGACCTGTAGCTCCCAGCTCCCTTTACTTTAATGTAAGCAGGTTTTTTGGTGAATGTGAACTGTAAAGCATGGAGTTAAATTTTAACCTCAAAACATAGTCTATGATGTTCCCTGGGTCACATGGGGCATCTGTGCAGAATTTCGTGATTGTAAATGTGACGGTGCGGATTCCTTTAGCAGAAATACATACACACATGCATACACACAAACATACAAACACATACATACACACAACACACATACACATACATACACACATATACACACACACGTATACACATACACACCAACACATACTCACATATACAGTACATACATAGATACATACACACACATACACACACATATACACACATATATAGTACATACATAGATACATACACAGACACACACATACACACACATATACATACACACACACATACACACATACATACACACACACACATATACATACACACACATATACAGACACACATATACACACACATACATACACACATATACATACATATACACATATACATACATACACACATACATACACATACACACATATACATACATACACACAGACACACACATACACACATACATACACACACACATACATACACACACAAACACACACATATACACACATACATACACACACATATACATACATACACACATACATACACATACACACATATACATACATACACACACACATACACACACACATACACACACATACATATACACATGTACACACACACACACACACACATACACATGTACACACATACACTCAGTTTTATATATTAGATTTTCTGCTCCGTTCTCTCATTTGGTTCTTGTTGCAATGTTCTAGATTCTCCTATAAAGTAGGATGATGGTTACAAGTGGATCATTATCGAGAGTCCCATTTTCATGGTCCACAATGGAGAAGAAGAGAAGACTACATACATACCAGGACATTATTAATCCCAGGACAAAACATACTAGCTCTTATATGCCCCTTTAGTTTTACCATAGAAGGGGCCTTTCCTCTTGTGTGGCCCCATAGTTATCACAGGGGCTAGGGGCTGCCTCTATGGTGCTACTAGACATCACAATGCTTTGTTTGATTTCAGGTCTGGCTGTCTCGTTGGACCAGAA